>NC_061514.1:259950391-260123670 GCF_022539505.1 Lolium rigidum
TGAATTGACAACTCCGCTGTTAAGGCTTTCAAGTATTCTTTGTCTCCCCTTGTGTCGAATCAATAAATTGGGTTTTACTTCCCTCGAAGACTGTTGCGATCCCCTATACTTGTGGGTCATCAGTAGCACATATGAAAGCAGTGCGCAGGTTTTAGTTTAGCTGATGGACATAAGTACAAATGTAAGAAGGGGTTAGCGGAAGAAACGAGAAGAAAAACAAAATTTTAACCAAATATAGAAGCTTATCGGAAGAAACGAGAAGAAAAACAAAATTTAATTGTCCCTTTCGACAAAAAACCTAACAATGCAGAAAATCTCATCCACTCCATCAAACGCGCAACCAAAACAGTCAATCCATACAAAATGCTTGCTTCCAGTTCATACTAATGTAAGACTAATTAAGTTTGTTGCCCAACTACATTAACCCCTCGCCGTTTAGCCAGAATAGTCTAAGATCTCCCAACTAAGGCACTCACCTTAATTAGTTTAAGCAAGAAGAGTTACTTCCTCTATCCTAAAATAGGATGTCTATAATATTTGGATAAAATTAAACTGTCAATGACCAACTATATAGAAAAAAGTATCAATATTTATAATTCTAAATTAATATTTTAGAACCATCATGAATATATTTTCACATTATGTGCATCTAAAATTTTAGATGTTGATTTTTGTATATAGTTGCTCAAACTTTAAATTTTTTGACCTTGACTAAAAACTATAAGCATCCTAATTTGGGGAGGAGAGAGTACCAAGTCCAAATTAGGCAAAAGAATTAGTATGCAGGTCCCTCCACTAACGGTACGGATTCCACTTTTGGAGCTCACTAATTCCAAATGCAAACATAATTTACTCATGTCATGAAAATGACCCTGCGTCCAATAGAACAGTGCTTCTTCAGACTAGTTTGGCACAACTGTCCTTCTCAGACTTAACTGAGGAGCATAGGTCTGCATGCAATATGATCAATGATCTAGTACATCACCTATCACTGTTTCAGTCAAGTACATGCTTGCGCTTAATTGAGGTTTGCACAATTGGACGTGCCAATTGATCAAACCCGATGTAGCATTAGATTAGCAGAGCGTAACTACGACAACGCGCCTCCAGCACACGTGGGAAGTGCCAGCGAGCAGTGCTTGCGGATGCTTCCAGCGATCGACCCGAGTACTTTAACCTATCCATACATTGGTCGCTATATGTTATTACGGAAATTATAGTGAGAGTAGGACCAGTGAGATCACACTCTCTCGGAGCTTCCACTGTCATTGTCATTGATACGGTGACAGTCTGACAGATACGCCTGGACATACACGCAGAGTATTGGCACCTAAAAAATCAACCTACCCCAGCTCACCCAGCTGCTTAATCAGGTGGAGCACAGAGCGATAACCCAGCCAGACAGCTAGATTTGGCAACATAATCCCAATTAGTCTATGGCCGCACGTATGCCCCCCATATCTCTCGCCATGGAGACACGACACCAGCCTCCTTTCATGCAATTTAATTTTCAAGCTAACACACGCCCAAATTAACAAGCATTAACCGGCCGTCAGGCACGAAGAAGTTCTTAACTATTCCCCTAATACCCGATTGGGGGATCACGTGGCGCAGGATTAGGGTTCCCTGCCCGAAAACGGAGTGTGCTCACGTTGTCCATTTTTTTTTTTTTTTTTTTTTGAGAAACACAGTACAAACGCAGACGCTCACATACACGCGCATACACTCACCCCTATGAACGCACACACGCACACCCTACCCCTATGAGCATCTCCGGAAGACTGAGCCGGCGGATTGGGTCTTGAAATTGACGAAGTCACCACAGAGCGCCGCATCGTCGACGGGAACGTCGCCTCCCATCGAATGAATATTCCGCCTTTATGAGACACACGGATGTCAAATCCGGGATTTGAACTCACAGTGGACTGGAGTACTAACCACCCTCCTAACCACCCAACCTCAGGTTGATACGCAAGGAGTGGAGACTGACAGGGAGTAGCTGCCATAACACGACGATCACACGCGTACGTGTCCCTGGGCCTCCAATAATCTAGGTGCAGCAGCGTCCCTCTCTATGCGCAGCGAAGGGGATATGCCGACCCTGCAGATCGATCGATCATCAGCATTGTGGCCTGGAAAGATCTCCGTGAGGTCACCTGGTCTTGCCTGCTTCGTCCTAACATTGACGTTTAACGCATTCAAATCCCCTGAATCATCATTGTGTATTTTAACTCAGGGAGGGGTCTGCGGATTTGATTGTTAATTTAGAGGGGTACCTGATGAAACGGTTTGAAAATTGCGAGTGTAGACATCGCGACTCATGTCCGGCCAAAGATCGAGCAAATGGTGCGCTAGATACTGTAGATTAATGCCGAGCTGGCTGGCCAAGCCAACTCTGACTTCGTCTTGCTAGCGGCGCTTTAAGCGGATGTGATCGTGTTTTCTACTCCCCACAGAAAAGGTGAGTACACTTGTTCAGGGGTCAGAGATTGCCACATTGGAACGCCATGCATGATATCGACAAGGTAAAAAAAGGAGTTGAACTCCTGAGCCTATAGTAACATTTACCAGCTGGTTTGTATAGGACATGCGCGTATATAGTACTATAGTAGTCTATCATCACCGAATCTGATTCTGTGCTAGAACACGGAAATTTGGATAAAAATATTTGCATGTAAAGGACGCACGCGTCCCCAAATCACGTACCAAAAATATAGCTTGGGAAGAAATTACAAGTTTACAATGAACAGTCTGAAAGAATGCTGTTTTCGAAAGGTCTGTAACTTAGTACGCCGACATGCACCATACAACTTAACAAAAATTGTAATATAATTAATTTCGGAACTATTCCTATCAGAATCAGCAGCACATGTTCTGAAAATGTGCGTTAGCTAGAACATTCATCTGGTGATAGCTGTACTGACGCTCTCCTGTATTTTCTGTTTGGTGTCTATAGTTAGAGCGCAGCAGAATCAACCTATATACAAGCTGATGGAACCTTGGCTGCATAATACCGATCTATCTGCTCCGCCATATAAATATTTGTCACTGGCCAGGATGATGTGCCTGTGGTTGTGTGCCGTTGTGACCTGGATAGTTAGCAAGAGTAGATGGCCGGAAACATTGTAAATTTGCAAATCACCTCACACCGCGATGCATGGCCCATGCATATCGTATACTTGCTCCTTGGATGCATATATTTGTTTATGCCTGCACATATGGCCTGGAATTAGATGGCAAGAACATTATATTTCTGGCGGTGTATCTTATTAGACATGATGTGTGAAGTTGGTGCCGCGCTGGCGCAGACAGAACACTAGATTCCGTTCCATACATGCATGCCTTGATCGATAGTGCGTAATTTGGTGCTACAGAAAGTATGGAGGTTAACTTTAAAATTTATAGATGTAAAAGACACCCTGATTTAAAATTCAGAATTATTCACGATGCTGCTATACCTGTTTTCAGCTTAAGTATATTCAGGGGCGTAGCTACAGGGTGGTCAGACGACCTACCCAACCAAATTGCAAAGTAGTACGAAGAGTTAAGAAAGCCCAAAAAAAATCTAGAGAACTTCATCAAAGACAAAGCATGACTACCCAAGAAAAAAAAACATGGCTCCACCACTACCTACATTGGCTGACAACTCTAGCATAGTGCCGCTTGTTGTTAACCAGCATAATCGCCACTGGACAAACTTCTCACCCAGCTTTCTAATTGTGTGTTTTTCTGGTGTTAAAGTGATGATATAGTTGAGGAGGTACGTACATGACAGAGAGGAGGTGATCCAGAAAAACCAATCTAGGGTTTCGTCTGCCTTTATGATGACACTGCCGGTCCGCCATGCCTCCGGTATCCTTTATATGGAAATCTGGGGCCGGGGGGTCATTACCTTGACTTGTATTGATGAGAAGTTTTTTACTCCACGAGAAATAAACAAAGAACTGCCGAATTGGCCTATTTCTTGCGTATTTGAAGTATTTTGAGTACCCTTTTTATTAATTGAACTGAATGAATATATGGCGCGTCTTCGGTCCGGTCTAGTGCTTGTAGACTTCGCTAGGTGGTCCAAGAATCTATTTGTAATTTTTGTTGCTTTTTGAACTCTTTGTACTATTGACGATTATTAATTGATCGTCTGAATTTTCGTAGGAAAAAGGTGATGATATACTTTGAGTTGCATAGCACAAATGGCAGTTGATCAGTCCGTATGCTTCTGAGCATTTGCTACTAAAATCTCTCGGTCAAGATAAAGTTTTAAATAGCCGGATATAGCCTGGCTATAGCCTTTCAGGAGACCTGCCCCGCTGTGGCAATGCCATTTATAAGATAAATGAGAAAAACCCGCCAAAAGCCGGCTATAGCCCTATTTAGCCTCTAAATTAGCCGCTAAACCTCATGCACTTTGAATTTATTTTCTATTTTCTATTTTTATTTCTGGTTTTTCGAATTTGTGTTCAATATAATTAGATAAAACTTGTGAACTGAATAATTGAATACGTGTTTGCCTTGAAAAGTTAAATAAGTTGTATCACGGATCGTGATTGAGTCATAATTTTCCTCTTCTTTTGGTAAGATGTGACTGGAATATTCCAAATTCTTGAAAAAAGACTAAATGGAATAGCCCTCTATAACTCGGCTATAACCTTTTATGGCCTCCAAAAAAAATCGCGGCTAAATGAGTTAACCGGCTATTTTAAACTATGAATGGGACTAGCTAGCTCGTCCCATATAATGCATTTCAACCGTGTCTGAATCTCATCCAATTGGCCACTTGTGCATCATCCAAGTCATTAATCATATCATTTCCATTCGTTAACCATGCAGGATTTGCCGGAATAGTTGACTCCGGGCAAGCATGAGCGGTTCCTGCAGCAAGTAACAGACAGCATTTCAAATCATGACAGTTGACAGAGCCCTTCATGCCAGACGTACTATTTCACCCTGCTAGCTTGCATAACTACACCGAAGACGCATACGTAACTGCGACTTCTTGGACGCAGAAATATCTGATCGATCACAGTAGCCCCTCTTATGCCCACATCAAAGTCAACATAGGTTACAACAAGAAGATAACATCAAGTCATCAGTCCGCTGAACTGGCGGGCAGGCAGAGAGTACGTGTCACAGAAGCGAAGAGATTAATGTTCAGACAGTGCTAAGCTCGTCCTAGTGATGGGAAGCTGATATGCTAATCATGCTTACAGGCTGCTGATTTCGCATTTTCAGGGTGTCTTTTTCTTCGGTGTTGAATTGGTGACCAAACATGTTCACGCGGTGCAGCGCTGTCAGATCTGTCCGACAGATTTCGTTTCTCCCCCGTTGCAACCTTTGCTTAATTCAGCACTGGAACTGCGTGGACACTGTTCGACCATGCATGCGACCATCACGGTTATCCAGCAGATTCAGAGACTGTCATGGCCAAAGATTGTATAGCTTTGGAACTAGTTTGGATACCTCCACAAGGCAACTTCGAGCCTGTACCAAGTTCCACATGTATAGCTTCTTGGTGAAGTTGCTTAAGGAGTTCACTTCGGGCACTTACAACTGTGATAACTGATTTCGTATGAATATATTGTGGTGAACATTGATAGTAGTCTGAATAAGGCGAGGCCAAAACAATTTGATGGTCAGCGTGGTAAATTGCTACGAGCGAAACAAAATTGTTCTGGTGTTTGAAGCCGTGCAACATCACGCTATTTGTACTCTGCTGAGATCAGTTCGACAAGCTTGTCATGCAGAGCGCCGTTTGTCACGAGAACACCGCCCTAAGGGTTTCATCACAGATCATTGTGAGTAGGAAGCAGATCATCAACGCAAGGTGTATAGACAAATGACTCAAGCGTAGGTGCCCTGATAGGAATACGGTATTTTCCATTTGGATAAAGTAACCCCAAGTACTGCAGTTTGGAGCTACCTAAGTAGTAAGAAAATCCCTTGTAATGACTGCCAAGGAAAACAATTTCCTTTTGAGGGTGATAGCCCAAAAAGTCCATCCCGTAGTAGCATTTTATGTGGCCGTCCTTGCAGTCTATCCCTTGTGCTTGCTCATCAATGATGTTGTCATCACTAGAGTCCCATCCATTATCTCCTCTCTCACTTGAATCTTCCTCATTGGGATCTAGGGTCCAAGACTTGCCAACCACATCTCCTCTAGGGTGTTTGTTGTAGTATCCCTGAAAAGTTGTCTCAAGGTCTCGTTGGTACCTTAGCTCCCACTCCAGGGCTGGACCTGTATTTGTTGCTTCTTGCAATACCCATACTGAAAGTTGGTAGCCGTGAACAACAGTGTAGTAGATCCCTTGCTTCGACTTTCCAAAGTACCCATGGGGTTCCTCGGATTCATCATTATGTGATCTTGATCTCCTAAAAAAATTATGCGGTGTTGGGGTTTTGATCACTAGATAGTTTCCATTTAGGAACGACAACCTAAAAAAAGGCGCTCGGTAAGAAGCTGCAGGTTAAGTTGAACACATACACTGGAGTAAATAAAGGAGTAAAGACAAGAGCAGACAACTTCTTATGCTCCCTCCATGTGGAAAAGAAAGTCTCAACTTTATCTAAATTCTTATGTATCTGCACACTCAAACACGTCTAGATACATACATATCTAGATAAAGTTGAGACATCTTTTTCAGGACGGAGAGAGTAACAATGAATGATGGTAAGGTACCTCATGATGAAGTCAACGCCGCAATGGAGATAGAAGGCTCCCTTCCAGTAGACACCATGGCGGCGAAGAGGACTCCATCCGTTTGCTGCATGCGGATCCGACCACACATCAGCTACTGTAAATGCCGTATTGCCTTGTCGAATAAAGTGCCTCGCCTGCCACTGGCCAGTTGTCGATGAGAAGGCTTGAACTGAGTATGAGTAGGGTGGCCATTCCATGGAGCCGACAGTGTTCAAGTCATGCTCATATTTAGATTTCAAGGGCGGCGGCAGGTTCTCAATGTTCATAAAATTAATCACCCTCCTCGACGGTCGTCCCTTGACAAGTCTCTTACCAGGTAGAGATGGCCTTTCAGGCACGTCAGGGAAGAATAGCACGTCGTAGTGCAAGGACACAGCTGGGTCGAACACAAGGTACGCACGGGTGTAGAGGAAAGGCACGCGCCGCGGCGGGGGCGGCAGCGTTTCCCACCGGCGAGTCACAGGGTTGCACACATTCATCGCATCCCCGTTTGCGTAGAGGATGAGGCCGTTGCTGTGATCTAGGACGCGTGATCTGTCGAGCATTGGCCGCCAATCAGGCAGGAAGAGGAGTTTGCTGCAGGTGCTGCTGGTCGGCGCGTCGCGGGAGAAGAAGCTGTGGCTCGATGTCCCGAAGAAGTTGATGAAGATGCCGCGAGGCGGACGCGGCGTGAGGTGCGCGAGCACCAGCCCGCGTCCGTCTATGGCGGCGCGCCAGTCCTTGCAGACGCGACGGCAAGCGGCGAGATGCCGCGGACGCACACGCTGGAGTATGTCGTCGAGCACCTCGCCGGGCAGATCCATCGAGGCGGCCGCCTGGTCAGGCTGGTGGCTGGAGGATTAATTTTTGGGGCTAGGGTTCCATAAGAGACAGTTATGGCAGCAAATCGGGGGCGGTACGTGTACGTGTTGGTTTCGTCCTTCCCTTCGAGATTTGAGATACTACGATCGACCAAATCTATCTCTCGTGACTCCTGCCTCCGGAACCACACGCCACCATAGGGGTTATCCAACAGATTCAGATACTGTCATGGCCAAAGATTGTAGTACAATCTTGGATAACTCCGCAAGGCAACTTCGAGCCTGTATCAACCTCCACATGTATAGCTTCTCGGTGAAGTTGCTTAAGAAATTCATTTCAGGCTCTTAGAACTGTGATAGTTGAGTTCATATGAGTATATTGTGGTGACCAGTTGATTACATTGGTAATTGTCTGAATAAGGCGTGGCCAAAACTATTTGATGACCAACATGGTAAAATGTTACGGGCAAAACAAAATCGCCCTAGTGTTTGAAGCCGTGCAACATCGCGCTATTTGTAGTCTGCTGAGATCAGTTCGACAAGCTTGTCATGCAGGGCGCCGTTTGTAACCAGAACACCGCCCGAAGGGTAGATGATTCTACGGCCTGTTAGGTCAGCTGCAAGATCCAACGGTTTCCCACTCCAGTCACTGATCTGTCAGTTTCAGAAAATTACAAAATAACCAAGGTTACAATGTTGATGTTGGTGAATAAGTAGAACAAATGTTCATTTCATTGAGCCCTGGCTTAACAGACAAGGTATATACCTGACCACCAGCTTCCTGCACACAGATTACGCCAACAGCATGATCCCAAGCCTATATAGTAAACAGTGGGAGTAGAAAAGATCAGAGTATGTGTAAACATAGTCCACTAGTTGTTTAACTTGTCATGCAGAATGATCGAAATTTCAAGCAAGAAAGCACCTTGATTTGAGTATTCACCCGCGCTCGATTGAAAAACACTGTGGCTCTGCCAGATGCTACCATTATGTACTTGCACAAGCTATAAAACATCAGAAGAGCATTAATACTCATGCAACGGACCTTATATGATCATCCTAAAGATATTTCTTACTTAACCTAAGATACTTTTCCAGGACATCACATGAAAGCGAAGGTATATTCCTCATTTTAGGTTCTTCTGACAAACCCATCGTAAACAACAAAGCATGCTAACTATCTGCCAGTACTTGAAATGACTTTTGCTGATTCACTAGCATCATGTTTACACTGGTTAGGAATACAATCAAGCATCCATAGTGGTAAACAGAGAATGTGACAAACCTGCCACAGCAAGCGTATTGGAGAAGGATTTTATTCTCATCTTTAGGGTCAGATTCATCAGTTGTTGAGTCAAAGAAGAGAGATAATGGTATCATATTCCAAGTCTGGCTATCAGGAATGCAGAAGCATGCCATGTGTACAACTGAGCAGGTATCAACAAAGCATCTCTTCCAAACATCCTGTGCTGTTATGAACTGGCCAATCTCAGGAGACAGGAGCCTAGACCAAGTACCACATCCCGCATGAGATACCATAAGAATGCCATGGCCATTGCAGTGATCAAAACTTTCTTCTTGCTTGTTGGCTGTGGTTCCATTGGTCCAATTTGGGCACCCCATTACTCCAAGTTCTACCTTACCATTCACCACAAGAGCCAACCCCACCTTAAGAAAAAAAAACTTCAATCAGATGGTACTTAGAAAGCATGACTCCACAAATTCATACTGATAACACAGAATAGCAAACTTGTTATCCAGACATAGTAATTTGTCAAACTTGTATTGGCACATATTGCAAATCCAAAGAACATGTGTGTTATTAAGAAAAACCTGCAAAGCGTTCAATGTTGAATATAATTTGTTTCAGTGAGGGGCCACGTGGAAATCGTGAAGCCAAAAGAATGGCGCTCCACATATACCTGCTATTGCCCTTTCCTAAATATGTGTAGAGCACAATACTCAGCTGGCTAGGCTGTGAAATCATGAATCTTGTGGACTCTTACTGCTTTGTTTCCCTGCAGCTCTGTGGCTAGAGGCAGGTAAACATTTCGAAAAGACAGCGTCAAAGAACTTCAGTGGATTAGTTAATTGCACCCAAAGTTTCCAAAAGAAAGTGTCAAAAGAAGAGGAATAGTAGAATCTTGCAGAAACAACACTTAAACCAAGTATAGATTGCACCCAAAATTCCTGAAAAAATGAACAATAGGAGGAAATAATGGCAGACTGCCAGCTACCTACTTAGCTTCAGCTGTCCTAATGGTGTTTCTGCAAGCTCATGTACAGATTAAATAGATTTGGCACCTAGCTGTTTGTCATTTAGTCCGCTGTACATAATCATCTTTCTATTCCATAAAGTAATTGGGCAGAGGTCCTGTCGTTCGTTCAAGAAAAAAGAAACAAATGAATGTGGAGAGCCGTACCACATACAGAGCATCATCTCCTTTCAAGAAACCTTTAGTGCCATCAATTGGATCAAGTACCTTCAAAACAACAGTATCATCTATCTCAGTGGAACGAACTTTTACAGATCCTGATGTACGACTAATGAAACTTGGCAGCGTACCCAATAAGTAGCAGGATTTGAATCAAATGAGACAGCATCCTTGCCTCCTCTGTCAATAGCTCTCAACACATCATCATGAGTTAAAGGTGAACCACTGTTATTAACTTTGTCCGTGACAGCACTTGAAATTGACTCAATGAGTACATTACCACTGTTATCATCGGGATTAAATGACTTCAGAAATGTCGAGTCCTCTTCTGCCACCAGAGGTATTGATGGAAATAGTTGCTGGAGCTCTTTCAGTAGCACCAGGGTAAAAATGGCATCAGACAAAGGCGCAAAGTGTATATGGTAAGCTGGCCTAAGGAACTATGCGATGAATTACCGAAACTGATAAGGGCCTGAACTCCAAAATCTGCGATTGTCACAGGACTTTGGTCATTCTTTTCAAGAATCTTCCTTCCACCTGAAAGAAGCGATCTCTTCACCTGTAAAGGCATACAAGTTAACCGGCAAAATGAAGATCAGGTCATGGAATAGATATTCAATGACATTCTGTACATTTGAACTTATTACATCACGATTAAATGATGTGTTGAGAACTCACAAACTCCATATTTGGATTCCATTTAATCTATTACTGCTGAAATCTCTGGGGCTTCTGTTTGACTTATTCTCTCTTTTCAATAACCTCAACAAATCTGACTAGACCAACAATTGGGCTTTTGCCTATTTGGACCCAAAAAAAAGACCTGCTACAGAAAACATAATCATGCCTTCAGTAAATTGCTTTCACCGCACGTTGTATCCCATAGTTTATCACTGTTTCCAGGCATATATGCTATATTTTGCAAACAATTTTGACATATTTAATTGAGTGATGACAATACTATATGTACATTTAAAAAAATGCAGACACGGTACGAAGCATCCTATTGTCGTTCGACTCTCCTGTGGTTAAAAGTGACTAAATGAGATTATCTATTTTTATGAAAAAAGGTGTGATGACAATCGCATACTTACATTGCAACCACAAACCACAACAGTCGTTTAGACCAGAGTGATCCCTTTAGATGGTTTTAGCAAAGCTACTGATCACTCCCTCGGTTCAGAAATATAAGGCACGCATCTTTTCCCAAGATTTTACTTTCACCAAAATTGGTCCAACTATATGTCGATTATTTGGTGTTAAAATCATACCATCAAAATGTTATTTTTTGAATATGAATCTAACAATACCGATTTGTTTCAAGTAATCCACGTATTGTTCAACAAATTATTGGCCTAAAATAAAACTTAGAAAGCATGTTATATATCTGGACGGAGGGAGTACATGATTTGACCAAATTTTCCCTACGTTTAACATATTGACTCACGAATTGGATGCATAATACGAAAATATAAAAGCTCTCCTGTTGCAAAACTTGACTCCAGAAATAAACTTTTTCGCACAATAAATCTGGTGCTTTATCAGAGCTTATCCATGTCGGCATTGCAGTTGCAGGGGACAGACTTTCTGGCGCTCCAAAGAGCTTTTAAATCTTTTCTTCGAAAGAAATTGGAACAGTGAATTTACTTCAGAGAACAAACTTTATGCAAATAGTTCATCATTTCTAAATACTATCCTTCATCAATTCTATTGCCATCGAGCTTTACATCAAGAGCTACTTACCAGTGTTACATGATAAAATCACACAATGGCACGGAAAGGAAATGACCCGCGCCGGGCACCCAAATCTGAATATCAAGAAGGAGAGGGGATGAAGTCAACTCACGTCTACGCAGAGGCGGCAGGCGCGCTCGACGGAGGCGGCTGCCGCAGCGAGCTCCCGATGGTGGGCAGCGCGCTCCGGAGGGAAGGGGAGATCGCATGCATCCTCCGCGACCCCTGATATCGACGCTGCCGCCCTGTCCAGTAATAAGAGCAGATGAGCCAACGAGGCGACGGCGGCGGCGGCGGCGGCGGCTCCGGCCAGGAATCACATCAGAGGATGGATGTGTGGTCTGGGGGCTTGCGACAGTAACCTTACGGAGATGCGAGAGGGCGGAGGCGTCGGCGGGGCGTATAGCCGGCGGCGCCCGGCGAGGAGGCGGTGCGGCCGAAGCGAGAGGTGGAGGAGCGGCATGTGTGTGAGGCGCGAGCAGGACGGCTGATACTGTTGCAAAATGTATGATAGGATTTAGGTGACAGAAATACGTTCAGCCTCCCGGTACATGTTTGGCCCAAAAACTACCAAGATTGTCCGATCCACAGCTCCGGTTATGGAGACGGTCTTTATAAATGCAATCTGAAATTATGTCATGCGGCAAATCATATTCATTCTCAATTGGCATAGAAGATTCTTCTCAAAAAAATTACAATTCACCATCAGCTATGAATGGTTCAATTTCCCATCTATTTGAATGTACACACTGACCCGAATGTTAAAGGGCAACACTATGTGTAGGGCACTACCAATCACAAACCCTTCTCCTGATGGAACCAAAAAAAAGTTTCATTTCTCGTGTTGTTCTTCTCCCGTCTTGTTTTATTTCCCACACGTACCGTTATCTTTTGGATGCCACCGTATGCACCTTTGCTTAGGGTGCACTCTCGTTTTCCCTTGCCCACCCATTCCAGCCACACTCAAGAAGTTTGTAGTACTGCCTTTGTACCAAAAAAGCGTCACATTGGCCATTTTGTAAAAAAAAAAAAAAAAAAAAAACCTCGATGAACTCCCGACACAACCCCCGGTCCCCCTTCCAACCTCTCTCGTCTTCCTCGCCCGCTCATTCGGTCCCAGTACATGGAGCTCCGACATCGAGTTATGCACTTCTTTTGTAAAAAGACATTTGTACAGCGGGCGCGACGCTTTTTTCAGTACGGCGGGAGTATATACTTTTCTACTATTGAATAGATGAGAAAGGTAATCTGAGAGAAAACAAGTAAATAATGGTAAGAACAAGTAGAAGCACCAATAGGTAACATAATGGAAGACAAGTACAATTTAGACTTTACAGAGCAACATCGAAGACTATGCACTGCAATGGATAGCAGGAAGTATTGAAACACATACTCCCTCCGACCCGAAAAACTGGGCGGACCCGTTATTTTGCGAAAAGCCCCCCGCACTATTTCACCTGGTAATTCCCCAACCTCTCCCCAACCTCCGTTCGCCCGACGCTTTCTTTGTCGTCGCCGGCCGATCCCGGCGCTGTCCGCACGCCGCGCGACCACCGCTGCGAAGCCACCCCGCCCTCCTCTATTTACCCCCTTGATTGGAAGCTTTGGTCGGCCTCCCCACCACAAACCCTAGCCCAGGCTCCCCCAAGCTCCGAATTTTGGATCCAAAATCCATTTTTCTTGCCGGCCTCATCCTCCTCCTCCGCGCCGCAGCCTCCGAGCACGACCACACGGGCTTCCTCGACGCCGTCGCCACCGAGATGGAGGCGCCCTTCGCACCCGGCTCTTCCCGCACATCCAGTCCAAGTCCAAGCTCCTCCACGCGCGCCATGCCTATGATGCCACCGCCACGAGGGAGGCCGGCCTGGTCAGCCAGCTGGAGGAGCTCAGCTGCGGGAAGAGGCGCTCGTTGCTGGACAAGTTCTTGCCGTTGCTGGACATCCTGGCGACCCGTGTGCGCGCAGTTCGCCGCCTCCGTGAGCTGCTCACCACGAAATTCCCACCGGGGACATTCACTGTCAAGGTAACTTTCAGTCTGCTCCTCTGCTCTAGCGGCAACACAAGTTCGTGTACTCTTCTCACACTATGTATCATGTATGCATGATCTGACACAGTGCCTTGGTAACTAGCAGTAGCAGTAAACAAAGAGGGAAGAGTGTATCATGTCGCAGTGCCTTGGTAACTAGCAGTAGCAGTGTATCATGTCGCAACACAAATTAACAAGGCTCAGTCGCAACAACATTTAGTCATGTGCAAATTTGACTACTCGCAGTTGAGCTCAGCTGCTGCAGTTGGAGACATCTCTGGAGGCGATGAAGGGGAAGCTTGCGGATGCCGCACGATTGGCCTCGGAGTATGATGGCATCTTCTTGCAAAGCTTGACCAGATTGAAGGCTCCAAGTCTCCTGTCAACAGCAAGTCCTCCTCTGGAAGTCCTTCGACTAAGAGAAAGCTTAAAGGTACAGTACCACCCTGTGATTTTACAAACTCCCTAGAGCTACTTGAGTTTTGTTGCTCACGGTATTGCTTCTCCTTGTATTGCTTGCTTGCTTGATAAACTATGGACAATATGAGTAACTCTACTTGTTGGGTTTGCATCTGGTACTGTCTTGTTGGAGTACCTATTTTCTATTGCTCGCTTGCTTGATACTACTCTGTGTGATAGTCCAGTACTAGTTGAAACCTTGCAAGTATCATAGGTTGAAAGCTAGAAGAAGACCTTCAAATTGGGCAACAATGTTGAACTGTATTTGCCTCAAAGGAGAATGCATACATGGCATAAAATTAAAATCTGAAACTGAATGAACACATAAGACTTCAGAAATTTTGGGCGCACAAATTGCAGAAAATAGAGTAGCTGTGGTGGCGATTGGTTATAACTTTTGTTCTAGTCAACTTATTTACAACTGTTTTCTCTAGTATTACATGCCAACTAGTTTAGGATGACTAGGTGTTTGTTTTCTGCCTTACTTGGCCTCTTGTTTGCTCTCAGTTCAGGCTTCTCTTCTTGTATTGCAACTTCAAATTCGCTTACTTGTCTTTCCCGGATGAGATCAATTTTTTTTCTGTAAATAGTAAACATAAATTCTGTCAGTAAGATGCATCAGTTTAGACCTATCTTAAAACAGAAATTACAAGCAATAAACATGGACATACAATCTTGACTCGCCGCTTTGGACGGATAATGCTTGATGGGTCCTCCAACCATGTGCTATATTCTTTTCCTGTGATAAATAGGTCATCATCCACAATTAATTGGGATCTTCCTTTTATCTTTGATGCTTTCTTTGCTTGTGTAGCCTTGATCTCTTCCTCCTTTAGTTGCATCTCATATTCCTCTATCAACTTTACGGTTTCTTCATATAGTTCGCTATCAACCTCTAGTGTGTCAGGCAAGTTTCCCTCCTTTATCAGTTTGTCCTTGCCCATGTGAATTAGCTTGTATGTATTTCCACCCTGGTTTTTCATAATCTGCACAAGAACAGACTGCAAGGTGACATACACTTTGGCAAGTGTATTCACGTCATATGAATCGTAAGCTTGTTCTACTGATTCTATCAGTTCTTTGAAAGTATTAGGTGCACTCTCAAATGCCAAGGATTGGATTGAATTGAAGAAGCAGAGATCCAGAACATTCACATCCGGGGAGTTAGGAGGTTGAAAATTCAACCTAATATCCAATCCTGAAGCTTTTACGGCGGCTTGAAAAATAGGATCATCAGGCGGAACATGTGTTCTTGCATTATCCTGTTGTATCCATATGGTTCCCACGTCTCCATCGTCGGGCCATACTTCAACAATTGCTGGAATTACCTTCTCACAAAGGTATTCCCGCATCACGTCTCTAGTAACATTGAGATTCTTTAGCATCAAATCGCCTTTTGTATGATACTTTGAGTTGTACTTGGCCACATCCTCTATGACAAAAGCCCAAATTCCGACCTTTCCGTCAAATGTCATATTACCTTGTGCATCAAATCTTGGTCTTGCAACCAGAGTTAGGAACATCACCTTACCGATGTTGTTATGGTTACGGATAGTGCGAACTGGATCCGGTTCTTCTGGAGTTAGGTAATATGTTCGATTGCGCTTTGTCATATCAAACCATTTTTCATCCATATGCATTATGTTCCCCATCATTTTGAAGATAAGCTTTGCATCTGATATTGATGGTTCATCTATCATTGAGATGCAATATAGAAGTCTCCTGAGTCTGTTTTCCAAAGATAGATATGGCTTCAGACTATTAGTATGGCGCCTTAAATCGCCCCATGCCAACCGTCTTTGTAGTGTTGAGAAAGGGACACCAAGGGACCTTGCCAGCGCCCTCAGTGTACCCCTTTGGTTCAATGGAACTTGAGGAACCCTTTCATCCAGATTAAGCTCTCTCCTCTTTCTTCCACACATCTTCCGATTATTGGAGAAATCAACCACTTCATTCCTGGCCTCTTGATCCATTGCCTTCTTCCATGTCTTCTCGACCGACCGAAGACTTATTCCCAAGAGTTGAGCCACATTTTCTTTATCTCGCCTTCACAACGGGTCTATCTTTGCCTAAAGCTTTCAATGCAATATATGAGGCAAATTTGCTTCTCTACGGCACATCCTTACGGCGCCGCCGCAAATTACGTTCTTCTTCCGGATTCTGTTCTTGTTCCGCGGCTTGTTCTTGTTCTTGTTCGTCTCTAATGTGACTCGGTCGAGCAGCTTGTTCTTGTTCTTGTTCGTCTCGAATGTGACACTGGCTGAGCAGCTTGTTCTTGTTCTTGTGGAGTATGTGGACTGAAGTTCAGATCCAGAACCCTCCCTACATCATCCTCCTCTTCTGGAGGAGTTGAGTTGATATCAATGGGCAGGACCATTTTCGCCTATTATGGACCAGCTGCAGAAAAGAAATCCATGTCATTACAATGTTCCATATTATAAGCATGATTGTAGCATACTAGCTTATAATCCTGTCAAAGTGCATTTCACCTCGCAAAGACATTATAAACTCATCTAATCTTCTTATTCCACTTCAGGTCTGAGGAGGAGGAGTTAGTGGAGAAGAATAAGAACAGAGTGTGCTGAACTAACCGTCAATTGTTTTTCTTCAAGGGCTAGGAGGAGGACTAAATGACAGACAAGATGGTAAGCTTCATGTAGCTTCTGAAATTGTTTGTTTGGCATCATCTTATTTCCTTGGAGTATTAGTTGGTTCAAGGATGCTATGTTAGGCGTGTAATTGGCATCATCTTATTTCCTTGGAGTATTGAAAATACTTGCTCTACTGGGTAGCGGTGACAAGCAAGCGAGTGGTCATATGTACACTTTCATGATTGTTTCTGAAGGTTTGGCATCTTTATAGGGCGAAATAATCTTAAGTATATGGGCATTGATGCTCTTGGACGATTAATAAAAATAAATCCTGATATTGCAGAAGAGCACCAGCTGGCTGTTATCGATTGCTTAGAGGTGAGGAATGTGAACTGAACATTTCACAAGTATTATCACCCGATCAGCATAACAATAAAACTGAACTGAACATTTCTTTTAGGGAACACAAGATGAACATTTATAGTGGTGCTTGGCAGTAATCAATAAGAAGTAATCTGTGTATCAACAGTACTTTATGCAGCAAGAAGATGAGTTCCTTCTATGCCCATGCCATTCCATCATTTGGTAAACCAGAGAAAGTTAGTCTCGGCACATTCTTTATGCAGCAATAAGATGAGTTCCTTCATGCACAATGTACCACCTCACCATTTTCATTATACCCCTAGAATGGACCGCTATTATGCAATGATGGCAATGCTACACTGCTTAAGTTTCTAACTGTACAATGCACTAGGAAGATAAAAAAAATGCTGAACAACCATGATTAATGCATTTACACATGACATAACCATCTTGTATGCTATGATATATTCAATAGATTGCAGTGTCTCAGGTTTGCATGTATGCTATGATATATTCAATAGATTGCACTGTCTCAGGTTTGCATGTATGCTATGATATATTCAATAGATTGCAGTGTCTCAGGTTAGATTTAAAGCACATGAAATGAGTTTCAGCAACCATCTACATTCACTACTGTCTACATTCTCAGTAAAATTTGCAGAGATTCCATTCTGGCTTTGCAATTGAAACTAGCACAAAAACATGATCACTGATCAGTAGTGTAGAATATGTGAGATGCCATTCCATTCTGGCTTATTCCTCCCCAAGTTAGGGCAAAGCCCCTCCACTGTCAATCAACAAAAGAAGATTGTGAGGCTAGGTATGATCACTGATCAGACACTATGATCACTAATCAATCCTGTGAATGATGTGATGCTACCATACTCGGCAGTCTGTTATTTTATCTGAACTGAACTGAACATTTCTTTTAGGGAGCTGTTTGATGTGATGCCAGAGAAGGATGTGGTTTCCTGGACGTTATGCTGAAACACAAGATGAACATTTCTTTTAGGGAACACAAGATGAACACAAGCTGGACGCTATGCTGAAACTCTTGATCTATTGTTGACTGCCAAAACCCACCGGCGGGCAGCGGCCTTGTCAACACCGTAGAGCCGGGAAGAGCCTAGAGCTGCGGCTGGCTGAGACCCCTCCGAGCGACGGCCCGCAATGCTCTTCTGGTCACACGCGGCGTTGCGAAGTGCAAGGGCGTGCCACCTGACCTATACACGGTCGGGAAGGTGATGAGGATGCCTCGCTTAGTTTCCTGCGGGGCATACATGTAAACGTTAAATACGAGCCTCGATCGGCTCTCGGGTTATCTCGTGAATCGGCTCAAAGAGCCGATCCACCCATGATCCGTACGGGGTGCACGAATACTTGGTGGTCTCGCTTGATCAAGATGAAGCTAATGAGATCTACGACGATTTAGGGTTTTCACCGCATAATCGGATCATCCTACTCCGGGTTGGGCCTTGCGGCCACGCACGGTGCTCGTAAGCCGATCCTAAACAAGGCCAAAAAACCAACATGAAGTTGATCCTAGGAACATCCTGTTTAGGACTTGCGAACGCCACCCTACGTGCCACTTGGATCCTCCCCTTTGTAAGGCCTAACTATTGCAGATATTAAACTAATCCTTGTAGAACAAGGAGCAATCGTAACGGATCAGATCTACTAAATAATGATCAAGCGGGGTGCCGCCCCACACCTGAGATAGGCGTGAGGACGGCTAGATATGCAAGGGTTGCACTACGTAAGCATGCTTAAACGAAGAACAATGCTAACCCTAACACATCTAATGATAACTACGTTGCTCGCCATCAAAAGCGCTTCGATACGAGCAACGCATGAACAACGTGGGGCTTGTGCTGCCTAGATCGCAAGATGCGATCTAGGCGGCATGTCGCTACCCGATAGAAACCCTCGAGACGAAGGAGTTAGCGATGCGCCGAGATTGGTTTGTTTTTGGGGTTGAACGTGAGTTGTTGTTTATTCCATAAACCCTAGGTACATATTTATAGTCCGAGGGACTTTCTAATGTGGGCGTGCACTAAACCGTGCACGAGATAAACTCTAACTTCTAAATCGATACACAATCTATTATGCTAAGATACACGGGCTAACTAGCCCAAATTCTCCGTGCAAGGCCGCTTCATAGATCTTCCATATATAATCTTCCAAGCCCATCTTGATCGCGGCCCACCTCCTGATCGCGGTTAAATCCTGGTGATAACACATGCCCCCCTGGTTTTGGAAATGGTATTTCCAAAATCATTACGCTCCCGTCGGGTCATGTCGTGGCAGAACCGTCGCAGTATCCGTCACCATGATGACTTGCCTTCTCAACTTCTCCGCGTGATTTGGCAGTCTTTTCTCTTTCTTTCAAACACCACTTCCTCGGAAGCTAGCTGTGGCATTGAATTTTCACCATATCCCTTTTTATTTAACCGCTATGAACGAGTTCTGCTCTGCATCCTCGCATTAGCAGTCCAAAAGCCCTCCTCGCACCATCATGTCTTCTTCCTCCTCCGCCCTATCGGACCCCTCCGGCCCGGTCCTCCATGTCCCGCGAGCCGACGCCGGAGCACAACCCGGCGGCGGTCCATGCGGCCAACACCCGCCGCGCCATTGCGGCCGGGGAGGAGTCAGACCATGACTTCTCCATCTGGTCCGAGGACGACCAGTCCTCGACGGATGGGGAGAGCGACCTCCGTTTCCTCGCCGACGGGGAACCGGAGGAGGAGAGCGATGACGATCGCTTCTCCTGGGACGACTTCACCTCCTCCGAGGGGGTGATGGAGGAAGAAGAGGAGGAGGAGGACGACGACGACGACGACTCCCTCGAGGGCTACCCACCGGCGAAGCGCCTTCGCATGTGGTGGGACGACGACGGCAGGCGACGACGAAGACGGGGATGAGGCCCCCGTGGAGGGCTACGGGAGTAGCGACGAGGAGCCCATCGGCAGCGGTGCCGATGAGAGCTCCGAGGATGACGATGAGGGCGGTGACGGCCCGTAGATAGGACCTCTAGCATAGGGTCGGTAGTAGTAGATGGGGCGATGTATCCCCTAGTATTTCCTTTTGAGAGCAATTCAGCTCTTTATGTAAGAAATCCCGCCTATCAATGAAGAACTTGTTCCCCACTTTGATTTTGCCGATTTCTTCGAGTTTTAATTGAGCCGATTCACCCCTCCTACTGACCTTGCCGATTCATCCCCTCCGCCAATGTGCAATGAGCCGATAACAACGCATCGGTCCTTCGACATTCATCCTTCCATTCTTCAACTCCTTAGCGAGCGTTCATCGCTTTGTGAAGAAGGTTGCAACGAGGATCAGCCGATGGTACTTCAATCGGTCCTTCAATAGAGCACCTACCAGGCCTGTTGCCCCCGAGTCTCGGCCAAGGCGAACGGAGACGAGGATACACAAATGAGCTACATAGACCCGGGCTTGATCGTGCGTGGGGAAGTTCCTTATGCGGCGCCGGCCCGATTTGAACACAAATCGGCTTCTCCGAGCGGAAAGCCTTAAGGTGAGCTGCCCCCGAGCTTCTTTAGTTCTTGCTGGCTAGATCGGCTCCTTTCCTTTGGTGAATCTAATGTCATCCATCCTTGACCTGATCCGTCCGCCCATGTCGCTTCGATATTGTTCTTGAAGAGAGGATCCGAGCTTCCAAACTGCTCCATTGAGGAGTTCCTTCATACAAAATCTCCCTTTGTGCTCCATTGACCCTCTGATCGTAACAGTTACTCCCCTTGAGTCGATGGCCATGCATCGGCTTTCATGTCCTTAAGTCGATGCCTGCTGCATCGGCTGTGCTCGAAAATTTTCGAATTTTCACTTTTATTACGGCCGACCCGTGCATCGGCCCCCATATTCCAATACCCATCACCGGAAGATGAGATGCTTCTTATCTACACGGGTGCCCCCGAGCCGATTCTGTCAAGAGAATTGATGGTATCGGCTCTGTTGGATAACATGTTGAACCCAGGCAGAATGGTGGGTGAGGATAATTTTGGCCGATTGCTGGAATCGGCCTCCATATTGCTTGCTTGTTGAAGGTTTTGTAAGTTCCCTTCATAAATTTTGGGGCCGATCACAAGGATCAGCCTCTCCTGGTTTGCTCATTGGTTTGATCTTGCTACTTGGTCAGGCTGGATGAAACCAACCCAACCTCTGACTTGATGCGCTTGCTGTCGTCCACCTTGAGTGCTCCGTAGAGTCGTGGAGCGCTACGCTCTGTCGGCAAGACGTGTACCATGTTTGTGCCAGCCGATGTCTCATCATCGGCTTTCCTCTGTTTAGGGCGCCACTCCATTTTCCGTGGGCGACCCTCTTCATCCAGGGTTCGCTGAACCTTTGCAGCCAGATCAGGCCGTGCCTTCCTTAGCGTATGCGGGTACAACCTTTCGGCTTCCTCCAGGCCGCGCAATCGCTGAACCTCGCGCTTTTGGGAACGGCTGAGTCCGTCGGGGCACCACCTTGGCCGGTGGTACCTATCTTCTTCCACTTCTCCCTCGTCTTCCGAATCCTCAAGATTTGCCCAACGAGGTGACTCGGCGCGTTTGCTTTGTGGCGGGAGAGGCCCTAGGCGCTCGAACACGGACACGTTGGCTGCCTCCTTCTTTTTCGATTGCATTACGGGCAATTGCCGATTGTGGGCAATCGGCTCATTCCTGAATCCCAGCGAGTGTACCGAAGAAAGGGCAGTCCCAATGTCTGGCGTTGTCATCTTGCTCCCTTGATGCTTCCGTGGCACAGCGCTCGTGCTCCTCCTCATCGCGATCCTGCCGACGATATCTTCTGGCTTCTCTAGCCGGACGATCTCTTCTATCATCGTAATTGGACCATCGGCGTTGGTCGCATTGACTCACATATTTGTTGAGGAGGTGATCAGAGAGGGGTCGCTGATATCTTATATTCTTCACCTCTCCCTCTGTGACATAGCGCTTGCCATCATGACGGAGCCGATCGCGCGGAGCGGCCTCCTCTGTATCCTTGCTATGAGAGCAGCTGCCCTCATCTCCATCTTTGCCAGAGTGGTTTCCAGGTCCTACCATGTTGATGCTGAACGAGGGACCCGGCTGGCAATCTTCAGGGTAGGTAATTCCTACCATGTTAACGGCGGGGAAGGGTTGGGTGTCGACCTTCATGGCATACTGGTTGAAAATTAGCCGCCCCTTCTCTATCGCCGCTTGGATGTGCTGACGCCACACCCGGCAGTCGTTGGTGGCATGGGAAAGCGAGTTGTGGAATTTGCGATACGGCTTTCCGTTTAGCTCTTTCGCCGTGGGGAACTTGAGACCTTCAGGAATCGTCAACCTGTTTCTCCTTGAGCAGGAGGTCGAAGATTTGTTCAGTCTTGGTCACGTCAAAATCAAATCCCCGGGCGGCCCCGGTGGCTTTACCCATTTGCGGGCCACGGGGTTCCCCCGAGTCCACTCAGCCACTCGCTATCTCTTGGCCTCCGTAGGCACTTCATCTTCCTCCGTATCGACCATAACTACTGCACGCTTGAACTTGTCTTGGTACAGGTCGGGGTGGCGCCTGTTCATATGCCGATAGTTTCGAACCATGTGCGCCGGCGAGGGATAATCTCGCTTGGGAGGCCATGTCCTTGAGCTGTGTTGCAAGGCCTGCTACCGCCAACTCGATCGCTTCCTTTTCGGTTATACGAACCGAATAACATCGGTTCCTAAGATTCCTGAAGCGCTGGATGTATTCTGTCACCGTTTCCCCGCGCTTCGACGTAGTTGTGCTAGATCGGCAATGCCAGACTCGGAAGCTTCTGAATGGTATTGCATATGGAACTGCTCTTCCAATTGCTTCCAAGACTGGATGGAGTTTGCTGGCAAAGAAGTATACCATCCAAAAGCCGATCCCGTGAGGGACTGTGAAAAGAGCCTCACGCGTAGCTGATCCGACACTGAAGCCGGTCCTAATTGAGCCAAATATCGGCTGACGTGCTCGATGGAGCTGGAGCCATCTGATCCACCGAATTTGGAGAAGTCGGGGAGCCGATATTTAGGTGGCAGCGGGATCATCTCGTAATCGTCGTGGTACGGCTTGGAATAGCCGATCGCCCTTCTTTTCGGCATCATGCCGAACCGGTCTCTCGGTATGGTGCCGATCTGATCCGTTGTGCTGGCCGTAGGAGTTGCACTACGAAGATTCGCCGGGGTGGCGTACTTGGCCTGCCATGTTTGCTTTTCCAGCTGCGAGCCAGCTGCGGGAGCCGGGCTCGGGAGTTTCGTCGGTGTGGCGTATTTAGTTAGCCACGTCTGCTCCGTCGCCGACGTTCCTCCAGTCTTCGCCGGAGTCCCCGATGTTGTGGCTTGGTTTGTGAGTGCCCAGTCACCACAATCCGGCACATACATGCACGCGTATCCATGAGGGATCTCCTTAGGCGCCTCCATTAAGAACTGGTAGTCACTAGGGTCGCCACCAATCCTGTAGATGAGGAATGCCGGTGTAGTCGGCACTTCAGGCTCGGTGCCGCCAACGCAAATGGCAGCGGTGGACGGGACCGGAATGGCAACTCTCCTTGATGCGTCCCGAGAGCTGGTCCTGACGGCGAGTGCTGGTGGCTCATGATCTCCTGGATCACGCGCGAGCGACACGCTCCAACACGTTGACCAAGTTCTCGGAGTGGCGGTGTAGCGAGTGAGCCACCGGGTAGTTGATCTCCTCGCCGCGGACCCCCGGTGCGTTCCTCCGACGGGGTAGAGAGGTCTATCCCATCGAGCGCACCTTGCGGTGAGAACCCCTTCCATCCGATGCCACCGGAACGGGTTCTCCGAAAAGAGCCGATGAGGTCGGCTTCGAGGGTAGCCTTGATCTCGTTGTATTGCTTCTTGAGGTCGTCAGGCAGATCCCCGTAGGTGACTGGCGTGCCGTCCGCCATCTCAGATGTAGATGGCGATGTGGTTGATGTAGACGATTGTCCCACTGGGCGTGCCAGAATGTGTTGACTGCCAAAACCCACCGGCGGGCAGCGGCCTTGTCAACACCGTAGAGCCGGGAAGAGCCTAGAGCTGCGGCTGGCTGAGACCCCTCCGAGCGACGGCCCGCAATGCTCTTCTGGTCACACGCGGCGTTGCGAAGTGCAAGGGCGTGCCACCTGACCTATACCTGGTCAGGAAGGTGATGAGGATGCCTCGCTTAGTTTCTCGCGGGGCATACATGTAAACGTTAAATACGAGCCTCGATCGGCTCTCAGGTTATCTCGTGAATCGGCTCAAAGAGCCGATCCACCCATGATCCGTACGGGGTGCACGAATACTTGGTGGTCCTGCTTGATCAAGATGAAGCTAATGAGATCTACGACGATTTAGGGTTTTCACCGCATAATCGGATCATCCTACTCCAGGTTGGGCCTTGCGGCCACGCACGGTGCTCGTAAGCCGATCCTAAACAAGGCCAAAAAACCAACATGAAGTTGATCCTAGGAACATCCTGTTTAGGACTTGCGAACGCCACCCTACGTGCCACTGGATCCTCCCCCCCTTTGTAAGGCCTAACTATTGCGAGATATTAAACTAATCCTTGTAGAACAAGGAGCAATCGTAACGGATCAGATCTACTAAATAATGATCAAGCGGGGTGCCGCCCCCACACCTGAGATAGGCGTGAGGACGGCTAGATATGCAAGGGTTGCACTACGTAAGCATGCTTAAACGAAGAACAATGCTAACCCTAACACATCTAATGATAACTACGTTGCTCGCCATCAAAAGCGCTTCGATACGAGCAACGCATGAACAACGTGGGGCTTGTGCTGCCTAGATCGCAAGATGCGATCTAGGCAGCATGTCGCTTACCTGATAGAAACCCTCGAGACGAAGGAGTTGGCGATGCGCTGAGATTGGTTTGTTTTTGGGGTTGAACGTGAGTTGTTGTTTATTCCATAAACCCTAGGTACATATTTATAGTCCAGGGGACTTTCTAATGTGGGCGTGCACTAAACCGTGCACGAGATAAACTCTAACTTCTAAATCGATACACAATCTATTATGCTAAGATACACGGGCTAACTAGCCCAAATTCTCCGTGCAAGGCCGCTTCATAGATCTTCCATATATAATCTTCCAAGCCCATCTTGATCGCGGCCCACCTCCTGATCGCGGTTAAATCCTGGTGATAACATCTATTCAGGTCAATGCAGAGCGAGAGCAGTGTCCAGAGCATGGCAACTTATGGAGTGCAACTCATTGGCCTCAACACACAGCAGGCAGAACTGGGAACCTAGCAGCAAGAACTGGGAACTTGCATGACGCCGGCGAAGGACGGGGTCCAGCCATACGCCTGGGAGAGCGGGACAATGGCGACGGACATGACGACGGCCTGAGCCTCGCCTCCGCCGGCCGCGGAGGCTGCAGGAGGCGCAGAAGCGGGACGGGTCCTAGCCAGAGGCCGGAGAGGCTGGAGAGGAGCAGAGCACAGGAGGCGGCACGGCTGCCATGGAAGCGGAGGCGGTGGTTGGGCGCGGGTGGGGCGACGGCGGGCGGAGAGGAAGGGAGGCAGAAGCGAGAGGTGCCGGTAAAGAAGTGGGCGAGCTCACCTCCCTGACGAGGATACTCCGGCGCGGCCTTGCTCCAGCCTTCCGTCGGCGAGCTCGACCCTTCCGTCGACGAGGTCGCCTGGGCAGGGGAAGGGGAAACGTCCGGCCGCTGGGAACGGGCGGAGCCACGGACAGCAGCGGCGCGCGGTCGCCGGGGAGCGGCGGCGCGCGGTCGCCGGGGAGCAGCGGCGCGCGGTCGCCAGGACGCGAGGAACACGACGGGAGGACCTGATTGCAAAAGTTTTCAAACTTCTAAGGGGTTTTTTGTAAATTTTAATTAAAACGCCCGCCCGCCCAGTTTTTCGGGTCGGAGGGAGTATTACTATATGCACTTGAATGCTGCCAGAACGATGATAATTAGTCACTACTAAAACAACAATACCAATTGGACCATTGAATAATTATGTGATGCAAATTTGTAAAAGAGTACCAAAATCGAAAATGAAACAATGTAAAGAAACACAAGTAATTATTTACTTGTGCGAGCAAACAAATTTGACAATAGAATTAAAATAGATGGGAGTGGTGTTTTAGAACATGGGAGCATATGCTCTCTCTATTTTAAAATGCATCTTACACATATTTTGAATTTCAAAAAAATTGAAACGAAAAATTCGTACATACATTTTCACGTGCTACACACTCACAAAGTTGTTTCATAAAAAACGACTTGTCATATGACGTGTGTAAAAAAGACAAAACTCGGTGCTAAAAATAATGTTTTTTTACAAGATAAATTTCCTTTTTTTTAGATAGACCACAAAAAATATTGGTTTTTCGTGAAACTTGATGAACGCACATATATTATGGAGATGTACATGTAGAATGTTTTCCAAAAAAATTCGACACTTTAAAATATGATTTTTTGGTAGAGGGAGCATACGCACGTGGAAGCTGAATTGAATTTCCGTAGATGGGAAATAGATGCCCTACTTAATTTCTACATCATAGTCCTTCTATCATATGTGAATCCACCAAGCCACAAGCCTCATCGTTAGGATTCACTTGTGCGAGAGTAATGTTGCAGCGAGAAAAAACTCACTTGTCTCTACCTTCTTGTGTCAAATCCAAATCCACCAAGGGACAGATCGTAGCACCAAGATATTAAGTATTCTATCAGTATAATGCAACCACATGTGAGTCACCACGGAGTTTTGAACCTCTAAACCGTCACATCTCGTACATAGGCATCCCAGATCGTCTCATCTCACCCGAAGGTTGTTGCAACTAATCACTATATTATTTCACGATGATGAGAAGACGCGTGCCTAACATCAAAAGGATACTATTCCGCAATAGGATCTAGGCGTTCTCAACGGGCCTACAAAATGTGTAACCTGTCAAACGGGCCCGTAGCATATTTTGTTGATTGGGCTGGTAACAGATTATGTGCCCCATTTCGATGCGCTCTATCTTCGCTCGTCGTCCCTTGAGGCGGATCCTATACACCGACCTGGACACCATGGTCGGGTATAGGGCCCAAGCCATTTCTGTTTTTTTTTCTTCTTTTTCCGTTTTCTATTTATTCCTTTTCTTTCTTTTTCTATCTTTTGTTTCTTTTTCTTTTCTGCTTTATTTTCCTTTTTCAAATTTGTAAAAAGTTCAAATTTTAAAATGTTAAACTGTCAAACTTTTAAATTGTTCAAAATTCAAAAAATGTTCATATTTAAAAAGTTGAAATTTTAAAAACACAATGAAACAGAAAAACAGAAGAAAAAAAGAAGTCAGGCAGCCGCCGCCACAATCTTTCTTGTTTCGTCAACCGACGCCTAGATTCGTTAGCCCCGGCCTGGATCCAGTCCTTGGCTCCTTGCCACCATCGCTGTTCTTTTATAACACTGGTGAATACGAAGCTCACAACTTATAGTTCTGAATTTCGACAATCATTCCCCCCTTTTCTTCTCTCTCTTCACTACAGTAGCTTGGGAGCCTTATCCTCTCTCCCGGGCCGAGCCAAGGCTCTTCCCGGCGGTGATGCCGCGAGGAGGGTGCTGAGGCGAGGCGCCGGCCACCGTAGTGTACATCATAGGTCTAGTTCTTGGTTTGTTTGGTCCTTGATGGCGTCTAGGAGTAGTGCGCGAGAACTCCCTGGCCGGATCTTGTGCGTCCTGTGGATGTTCCTCTTCTTCACGACGCGTTGGTGGCGAGCGCGGTTGGGGAGGAAGGAGCGCGCCCCGGGGATCTCCTTCAGTAAGGCTATGGAGTGGAGCTTCTACGTTCTGATGCCCTGGCGCTGCATCAGGAGGTCGTCTTCGGCCTGTTCTTCTGTTTTTCCGAGGTGGAAGGACATGGAGCAGGATTTGGAGGCAAGCTCGGTCAATAAGTGCTATCTCCAGATCAACGGAAAAGAAGCAGCGGAGCAACTCCTGGCTGGCCGTGGTGGCAACGAGGAGCGGCTCCGTCGCTTGATGGCCTTCTCCAACTCTCTCCCCTTGGCCTGCCGTGGTGGCGAGGGAGGGCGGCGAGTCGTCGTCCCGGTTATGATCTGGTACCCCATCGACAACCACCTGGAGTTGAAGCGCGGGTTGGATTGCGGTCTTCCTTCTGCTCGATGCCGTCAAGGAGACGGTGTCCCCGCGGAGGAAGGCTGGCCTCCCCGTCCTCCTACAGCTCCCCCTTATGCTGCAGATCCCCGAGCACATCACGCGGCTGCCACGTTTGCCGCTGCGTTCTTCTCTGACCGAAGGCATGGTCAGCTAAAGCGCCAAGAAGGCGCTATCCTCAACCTCCAAATCGGAGGCCCCCTTCCGAGAGCCTCGCCGGAGTTACCCCTTGTGTGCTTCCAAGTGGTTTGTCCTTGGTGGTGCTCAGGCGGCGGGAGTTGGAAGCCCTCTGCCGGTGTTGGGATACAAGCACCTGATCGCGTTTCCTTTTCGCTTTCTAGGGTCATTGTTGAAAATTGCCAGTTTGAGTCTGTAATTTTCTTTTATTTCTGGGTCTGGCTTGTAAGTTGTCCCCACCGCTTTTAATATATGCAGCTCGGGATCCTTCGGGATCCAACCCTTGTTAAAAAAAACGGAGCTCACAACGTCGATCGGTCCATCTACATCGATCGGTCCCCAGGAGCTCACAACGTAAGGCATCTCCAGCGGCGCGACGCAAACGGACGCTGAGCGACCGTTTTCGTCCGCCGTGACCGGCAATGCGTCTGGGGCCTGCTCCAGCGGCGCGACGCAAAGTAACCGGGCCGTCCGCGGAGACGCAAACCTGTCCCAAATATGCGCCAGGTTTGCGTCTCCGCGGACGCTCGGCGGTCGCTTGGAGCGTCCTCCATTTCTTACCCGGTCCCGCATGTCAGGGACAGCGAAATCGACCGCTTCGATTTGCTTTTTGTTCCCCTTCTTTCCTGCCCTAATGCGACGCCACCACCCCCACCCCTAGTGCCGCCGTCCGGCCGTAGCGCCGCATTAGTCGCCGTCGGCTCCATTCTCGCCGCGCGGGAGAGCAGGAGCGTGCTCCGCCGCGTACCCGCCGAGCACCACCCCCACATAACGTCTGCACCATGCCATCCGGCAGCGACTCTCTCCAGTCTTTCTTTCCACGCCCGGGTCTCCTCTCGAGGTTAACCACATCCTACTACGGCGCGCACATGCTAAGGTATGGAAAGATATACTCTGGTTCAAGAACTCGCTGGTCGACCACGATCTTTGGGCTCCAACGGACGATCAATAGTCTACTCTGGAGCCCTGCAATCTCTATCCCATTAAACCAAAGGTTGATGAGCCGATCAGCCCCAAATCAAATGGTTTCTGTAGCGATTCTGGGATATTTAAACGTTGGAGACCTCCAAAGATGTTGCCTTGATTCTGAAATAATACTCCTATTGTTACCAATAGACTGTTGCCATTACCCTGGATATATTTGCATGTTTTGCTGTCAGAAAATAGAGTCTATTCAGACGCTATGTGCATTACATTAAGGATTTCCCCCTGTTGTGGCTCTATGTTGGTAGTCGTACATTTTCATCTGATCACTGATTTGATTCACACCACCTTCTAATTTATGTATATTGTTCCGATATATTTTATATCAGTTCATAGCTCGCTGATCTTACCGTTTTTATTCATGACATAAGAAATCATCCTCTCCAGCCACCACATAGCGAAATTTCCTTTTTGCTGGTATTGCAATATTGTCAATTAATTCTTTATGGTTCAGTTGCAGCGGTGGCTGTGCGCGCAAATTTTTACAAAGAGGACGGAGGAGGCTAAGCAAGGAAAGAATATTCAGTCACAAATTTATATTACTTTGTATAGGATAGAGATTAAAAGAGTAAATTCCAGTTTTTACCTCCTACTTTGAATTTTTTTTACACTAATTACCCCATTTAGAAATTTTTCTTCCTAATTACTCCATTTAGCAAAAGTTGTGTCAATTTTTACCCCTTCTAAAATTTTGTGAGCATTTTTATCGATAGATCCGGAGTGTTAGGCGTATTCACGTGTTAGTTTCTTTAATTCTGTAACTATTATAGAAAAAAGCAAATCAAATAATTAATCACGCTGTTGTACCATAGAGTGTCAAACTTGATGGCATAGAGGTACAAAACTTAAAAGGGGTAAAACTTGACACAACTTTTGCTAAATAAGGTCATTCAGATGAAAAATTTCTAAATGGGGCAATTAGTGTCAAATTTTTCAAAGTATGGGTTAAAAAAACAGGAATTTACTCAGATTAAAACTTCCTCCGATCCTCCATTTGCATTGCGCTAAGCTTTTGACCAGCGTTAGTGGTCTTATTGGATGACTGAAATATTACCCCTCCAAGTTATATAAGATCACATTTCTCATGTATAAATAGAGTTTGATACGAGGCATGCCACACTTGGGTTTAGTACAATGTATGTATTGTTTATTTATTTGCAGTGTGTATTGACATTTACATTTATTGGTTTTTAAAAGTAGGTCAAAGTCATATTTTCTTCACCTTCTTTGGAGGTGTTGGTTCATTTTGCACATCTTTGGAGGTGTATATAAAGCGATACTACTAACAAAATCCAGGATAAATTTCTCAGTTGTTTCTGTGGTATGTAAGAAACTATGGCCATTAACTGCATTAAACCTGCTGAGCTTTTGTTGTTGAGTTATCAAGGTGGTTTAGCAATCTGCAAACTTGTCGAATTTGTGTTTTTCTTACATATTCATTTTCATTGTACTCCTTCCGATTCATATTACTTGAAGCTAATAGATACATCTATTTTAGTGGCAAATAATATGGATCGAATGGAGTACATGTACATTCATATTTAGTTATGTAGGTTACATAGATGAAGATTTAGTCCTCAGTTTGTTGATCACTCTTCATAATATTTTGAAACAAGATCACCCTTCATAATATGGATACATGATTTAATGTTTAGGTTATTGTTTGATAAATAATTTATGTTCTTTCAATTGGGTCACAAACTCACAATATATAAGGAATGACCACTAAATTTATGTCCTATAGTTACTGCCATCTGTCCAGACTAATATTATATATTCCCCTAAAAAAAACTAATATTATATATAGGGCTTGTTTGGTTTCCTCCACTCTGATCAAATCTGCAGGGCTGTACAGTTTGGTTTCAGCCGCTCCCTCAAAAGTCGCCACATCTCCTTCCGCTCCAGGAACACGGTTGAGGAGCGGGAGAGTATCAGATCTCGTCGTCTGATAGCATTGCATTTCTCCTATAAATGTTGAAAGACTACCCAGCCAACCAGACCATCTGAAAGGGGCAAACGAATCTAGTTCGTCCAATCAGCATGCAACAGTAAATCTCTCATCCCGCTTTTCACCACAGCCGTCCGATCAGTCAGATTTTTTCTCACTCGTTCAGTTTTGGAAAGACTCCATGACGGGTGGGACCTTCTACGTGCGGGGCCCGACAGTTAGAGGTAGGCAGGTCCGCTCGTTCGGTCGCTTCATTCTCATGTCCACGGACGAAAGGTGCCCTAGATCGAACGAGCTCCCAATCCCGTGCGCTCGCCTCCACTCCTCTCCTCCCCAATCCCTCTAGACAGCGGCGGCTCGGCCCGGCCATGGAGACGGAGCTCAACGCGCAGGGAGGGGACCTGTCTCCTCGTCCTCTCCTCTTCAATGTCGGCGCAGGGAGGCGGCCGTGCCGGCGTTCCGGCGAGGAAGGAGCAGGGTCGGCTCTGGCCCAGGGCAAGAAGTGCGACGGCCCGGGGCCCAACCAAAACTGGGGCCTATTTTTTCTGGCACAGTGTATATAGGAAAAGGTGGAAGAAAAAAATTAGGTCCATCTAGCATGCACGCAGGCTAAATTGGGCCCATTTAAAGAATTCGCCCTGGAGCCCTCCAAATCCTAGAGCCGGCCCTGGGAAGGAGCGCACCGGGGCCCTGCGCGGCGCTCGCCTACGTCGCGTCCTATGGGCAGGACGGGGAGGCAGCCGTGGCGGCGTTCCAGCGCGGGACGAGCGCGCTGAGGCCCTGGACGCCGCCGCGCTGGTCTCTGGGTTCCTCCCCGGCATGGTCTGCATCTTCCCCGCCAAGATCTTTGGTGGAGTTCGTCCCCGGTTTTTCCTCGGTCAGCGGCAACTCGCGGCGGAACGAGGGCTCCCAAGACGACGGCTCACGCGTTGTGGAGGATCTGGGTCGAAGTTGCTGCAGCGGGGAGACGCCGCCTCCACTGAGGCAAAGAGGTGCCTGAGTGGGCCGACTGAGGTGGGGACGGGGAGAAGATGCACAAGGAGGATGGCACACAGGGGGCGTGCTCTTCCTAGCTGGGAGGAGAGGATGCGGGAGGAGGAGCACGGAAAGGGTGAGGGTGCCCACGTCCTCCTCGGCCGTCCTACCTCCGGCGACCTCACCATCTTGAACGGATCTGAAGGTATGGCAAATCCTCCTTTCCTTTTTGATTTCTGTGCAATGTCAATCTCCTCTCCGGTGCATATGCGATGCCTATTGTGTGTGGTTTTTAATTAAGATACAAATTTGTTAATTTCCTGATCAAATATTAGATCTGATTTTCAAAAGGAGGTGGTTCAGCCTGCTGTAAAATAGGGTCTTTTGTCATGTCCGATACAACAGCAAATGGAGATTCTCACAGAGAGCAAATTCGGTTAAATATGAGGGCAGCGCACAGGATACAGGCTCAGCTTATGGTTGTGTTAACAAAACAGGTAGTGGTTCTAGCAATTAGGATATTGTTACGGCTTTGTTGCAAATTACAAATTTATTGCTTGAAGCCTTGAACTCGGTTTTTGCTCGAAGTGAGGTCTATGATATAGGATGTTGGCCATGGTTGACTGTTGAACACAGTTTAGACCGTTAGACCTTTTTCCTTATATTCTGTTCTGGATATTTTCTGTTAGGTAAATTAGTACAACAAATTATTTTGGCTTCCATCGATTTTTCTTCTAATTGCTCCTTTTCTGAATTGACAACTTAATTAACTTAATTTTGCCTTTTTTCCAGTGTTGTTTTAACATTTCCAAAGGTTATTACTTCGCGTGGAAATTTCTCGATAAAATGAATTTATACAAAGTTCTTTTGAGATGTTGCTTCACTTGCTTGTTCCCATTCTCCTTCGTGGTCCAGGCGTATCTCCCCTGAAAATGTTCCCATGATGATTTTGTATGTGAGTCAAATAGATTATTTGGTCTGATTTTGGTTTCGTAGTCCAAACCTATTTATCTGTCCATGTGTCCATCTCTGAATTTATCATGAGGATGTAAAGAGACCTGGCAGCTAATCGTTAAGGCAACCAACGGTTGCCAACTTGTGGGCACCAAATGTTATACTAATGAATGCTATTCCGTAGAGAACATGATACTGCATTGTTTTCGCTAGAAAAATTGATTGGTGTTCTATATTAGTGATCTTTATTTAGGTAATTAGCAAGTTGTTTAGGAGGAGGTATGCAATATCTGATTCTGTGCAAGTTTCCATGGGTTCCCAGCTTCCTTTGTAAACTGATGGTACTGCTGTTCCTCTTGCTGCTACCTAAACCATTGATGTTTTGTTTCTGCAAAACTTCTCAGAGAGTGTTTGATGTGGTTAGACTTGGTTCTTTGATGGAAACAATTCGGTGGTAAGCTTCTGTAATTTTATTCGGAGAAGAACAATAATAGTTATACCATCATATTGGCTTATCAGATTGGAGACAATTTTGTTGGGTGAAATTCTGCAAATGTTGCAATTTTTGTTTGTGCAAAATTTATTATTGGTGTTTGTGTATTGATGTTTCAAGTTTATTTATACAAGTATGGAAAAGAGAAATACATTATTGCATTTTTAAAGAAAAACGAATAATGCAAATATCAATAGTGGTGAATTAAGGGTAATCTGTAATTACCTTGATAATATATCTCAACTCCTATGTATAACAATTCATTTTATAGGAATTTGAGAAGATTTGTGCAGAGAGCCTCGTCATGGTTTCATGGTCGAGCTCTCAATAATTGTTACCTTCTTTGTGGCTTGCATCTATGTTTTTACTTCCGTTTGATGGGGAAACTATTTATGGTGGCATGGAAATTCGTTATGTTGGTATGCACCTCCTAATAAAATTTGGCGCTCAGCTTGAAACAAATAATTTATGTACCTACAGCTGCTTATTGTGAACTTGTGTTTATGTTGCAGCGCTATTGTGAAAGATAATTAGTCTATATATCTTCTAAACATAAATTTGGCGTGCGTGTAGGGGCTGGCTTGGCCATGTCAGAGAGCAGCACGACGTCGCGATGCCGCTGCAGTCCTTGTGGAAGCTGTATGACATGATGGTGGTGGATCCTGCCAGACCATGGGCCGTGAGGTTTCCATGGTTAGAAACACGATCAAAAGCCCCAGGTGAATTCCCCTGTTCTCTGATTTAATTTATTTTGTCTCTGTTTCTATGGAAGAGTTTGGAGTGGAGGTTTGTTTCTCTGCAACGAATGGCTTGGCAGAATTGGAAAAGCCAATTGCTTCCGCTATCGAATCTCAGTTTATTACTGTTATCACCAGATTTTGGACAAATCCAGAGGTGGGCCGGGCTTGGAAGATTACACGTGGAAGATTTCTGAAGCGGCCTGGCACGAAGGGTTTGGGCTGAATTGCCCGTGTATCTTTAATTAGTAGTTTATTATCTTAGATAAAAGTTAGAGTTTGTATCGTGCACGATGGGATATTCCCACGTTAGAAAGTCCCCTGGACTATAAATATGTACCTAGGGTTTATGGAATAAACAACAACTCACGTTCAACCCCAAAACAAACCAATCTCGGCGCATCGCCAACTCCTTCGTCTCGAGGGTTTCTATCAGGTAAGCGACATGCTGCCTAGATCGCATCTTGCGATCTAGGCAGCACAAGCCCCACATTGTTCATGCGTTGCTCGTGCTGAAGCGCTTTTGATGGCGAGCAACGTAGTTATCATAGATGTGTTAGGGTTAGCATTGTTCTTCGTTTAAGCATGCTTACGTAGTGCAACCCTTGCATATCTAGCCGCCCTCACACCTATCTCAGGTGTGGGGGCGGCACCCGCTTGATCATTATTCGGTAGATCTGATCCGTTACGATTGCTCCTTGTTCTACAAGGATTAGTTTAATATCTGCAATAGTTAGGCCTTACAAAGGGGGAGGATCCAGTGGCACGTAGGGTGGCGTTCGCAAGTCCTAAACAGGATGTTCCGAGGATCAACTTCATGTTGGTTTTTAGGCCTTGTTTAGGATCGGCTTACGAGCACCGTGCGTGGCCGCGAGGCCCAAACTGGAGTAGGATGATCCGATTATGCGGTGAAAACCCTAAATCGTCGTAGATCTCATTAGCTTTATCTTGATCAAGCAGGACCACCAAGTATTCGTGCACCCCGTACGAATCATGGGTGGATCGGCTCTTTGAGCCGATTCACGGGATAACCCGAGAGCCGATCGAGGCTCGTATTTAATGTTTACATGTATGCCCTGCAGGAAACTAAGCGAGGCATCCCCATCACCTTCCCGACCGGGTATAGGTCAGGTGGCACGCCCTTGCACTTCGCATCGCCGCGTGTGACCGAGAAGAGCATTGCGGGCCGTCGCTCGGAGGGGTCTCGGCCAGCCGCAGCTCTAGGCTCTTCCCGGCTCTACGGTGTTGACAAGGCCGCTGCCCGCCGGTGGGTTTTGGCGGTCAACACATTCTGGCACGCCCGGTGGGACGAACGTCTACATCAACCACATCGCCATCTACATCTGAGATGGCGGACGGCACGCCAGTCACCTACGAGGAGCTGCCTGACGAGCTCAAGAAGCAATACAACGAGATCAAAGCTACCCTCGAAGCCGACCTCATCGGCTCATATCACAGAACCCGTTCGCATGGCGTCAGGCGGAAGGAGTTCTCACCGGAAGGCGCACTCGATGAAGTGGACCTATCTGTCCCGTCAGAGGAACGTACCAGGGCCGTACGCCACGAGATTGGTGGCATGGTGGCTCACTCGTTGCGTCTCCATTCCGAGAGCCTGGTGAATACTTTGGAGCATGTCGCCGTTCGGATGATCAAGGAGATCGTCTGGCTAGAGAAGCCAGAAGACATCGTCGGCATGATCACGATGAGGAGGAGCACGAGCGCCGTGCCACGGAAAAATCAAGGGAGCAAGATGACAACGCCAAGCACTGGGACTGCCCTTTCTTCAGACACTGCTGGGATTCAGGAATGAGCCGATTGCCCACAATCGGCAATTGCCCAGAATGCAACAAGAAGAAGAAGGAGGCAGCCAACGTGTTTGTGTTCGAGCGCCTAGGGCCTCTCCCGCCACAAAGCAAACGCGCTGAGTCACCTCGTTGGGCAGATCTTGAGGATTCAGAAGACGAGGGAGAAGTAGAAGAAGACGGTACCACCGGCCAAGGTGGTGCCCCGACGGACTCAGCCGTTCCCAAAAGCGCAGGGTTCAGCGATTGCGCGGCCTGGAGGAAGCCGAAAGGTTATACCTGCATACGCTAAGGAAGGCACGACCTGATCTGGCTGCAAAGGTTCGGCGAACCCTGGATGAAGAGGGTCGTCCACGGAAAATGGAGTGGCGCCCCAAACAAAGGAAAGCCGATGATGAGACATCGGCTGGCACAAACATGGTACTCGTCTTGCCGACAGAGCTTAGCGCTCCACGACTCTACGGTGCACTTAAGGTGGACGACAGCAAGCGCATCAAGTCAGAGGTTGGGTTGGCTTTATCCAGCCTAACTGAATAGCAAGATCAAACCAATGAGCAAATCGGGCAAGGCTGATCCTTGTGATCGGCCCCAAAATTATGGAGGGACATTACAAATCCTTCATCGAACAAGCAATGTGGAGGCCGATTCCGGCAATCGGCCAAAATTACCTTCACCACATGATCTGCTTACGTTCAACGCCGATCTACTGAGCAGTGGCCACGTCGGCAGCTCGACAACACGAATATCTGCGAAGCCGACGTGCAAGTGCAGTGCCCTGGCTAACCATACAAGCCGATATCTGCAGTCATCCAGCAGGTATCGGCTCGGGGGGCATATAGTCAGATGAACATGTGCAGATAAACATGCGTGCAGTGAAACATTGGGGGCCGATTAAGGAAAATCGGCCAAATAAAAAAAAAATTGTAGAGCAGCCGATGCATGGCCATCGACTCAAGAGGAATAACTGTTACGATCAGAGGGTCAATGGAACACGAGGCCAAGAGCGATCTGGACGTGCAGATCAGGTCAAGGATGGATTGCATTAGATTCACCAAAGGAAAGGAGCCGATCTAGCCAGCAAGAACTGAAGAAGCTCGGGGGGCAGCTCACCTTGAAGGCTCTCTGCTTTGGGAAGCCGATTTATGTTCAGATCGGCTGGCTCTGCATAAGAAGCTCCTTCAGATATGATCAAGCCCAGGTCCATACAGCTAATTTGCGTATCCTCGTCTCTGTCGTGCCTTGGCTGAGACTCGGGGGGCAACAAACCTGGTAGATGCCCTGTTTTTAAGAGCCGATTGGAGTTACCTCGGCCGCGACTGCATCATGATCGTCCCAGGGAGGAAATGGGAAGGAAAAGCCGTCGTCTGGTACAAGGCTTGGACCGTGCTAGTGCTGCAAGAGAAGGAAAGGGACTGGATTCTCAAAAATAGCCGATGAGTTGTCGTCGGCTGAGGAATTGCGAAGAATTTTAGTCAGATATCAAATCGCAGCCTAAAAATTGAGAAGTTCTTGGCCTTCGAGCTAGTTAGAATCCGGCTTCATCAGCGTCCAAAAGAAAAGGGGTCCGAGGCGTTGCTATCGGTCTTAGCATGACGGGGCGGAAGGAATGAAATTGGAGTAATTAAAGGATGAATGGGAAGAACAATTTCATTAATTCCAAGGAGCGGCTTTACAAGAAAGAGCCGATGGCTCTCAAAAGAGGGATACGGTGCCCGGTGCACTGCTACTACTAGTCCTATACTACTAGTCGTCGCTGTCCTCGTCATCGCCGCCGTCGACGTCATCGGCGCTACTCCCGAGGAGCTCCTCGTCGCTGCTGCCCCAGCCCTTGGCCGGAGCCTCTTCCTCCTCGTCATCATCATCATCCTCGCTGTCCGCCCGGGAGCGGAAGCGCTTGGTCGGCGGATACCCGATGGAGGAAGAGGATTCATCCTCCTCCTCTTCTTCTTCTTCGTCATCATCTTCGTCCTCGCTGTCCGCCCACATGCGGGGGCGCTTCTTCGGCGGGAGCTTGGCGGAGGGAAGGCCTTGGCCTTCGCTGCTTCTCCTTCTTTCTCCTCCTTGTCGGAGGAGAGGGGGTTCACTTGCGGGGTGAAGGCTGTCCTCATTCTTCTTCTTCGGCAAAGATTGGGGGAAGAGGCTTGAGAAGGAGGAGGAAGAGGAAGACATTGCTACGAGGAGGAGAGGGTTTTTGGTGCCGATGGCCGGGACGGAACGAGAGGATAAAAAGAGCTAATCAGTCGGCACGGTTAAATAATGAGAAATCTGGTGAAGGTGTAATGCCCTTGCAGTTTCCAAGGAGTCAATACCAAAGCTATCGGAATTTGCGGAGAAGGCTGAGAAGACCGGGCATAATGATGACGGATGCTGCAACGGCTCTGCTCTGCCACGACATGACCCTTCGAAGGGAAAGCATAATGATTTTGGAAATGTTATTTCCAAAACCAGGGGGGCATGTGTTATCACCAGATTTTGGACAAATCCAGAGGTGGGCCGGGCTTGGAAGATTACACGTGGAAAATTTACGAAGCGGCCCGGCACGAAGGGTTTGGGCTGAATTGCCCGTGTATCTTTAATTAGTAGTTTATTATCTTAGATAAAAGTTAGAGTTTGTATCGTGCACGATGGGATATTCCCACGTTAGAAAGTCCCCTGGACTATAAATATGTACCTAGGGTTTATGGAATAAACAACAACTCACGTTCAACCCCAAAACAAACCAATCTCGGCGCATCGCCAACTCCTTCGTCTCGAGGGTTTCTATCGGGTAAGCGACATGCTGCCTAGATCGCATCTTGCGATCTAGGCAGCACAAGCCCCACATTGTTCATGCGTTGCTCGTCGTTGAAGCGCTTTTGATGGCGAGCAACGTAGTTATCATAGATGTGTTAGGGTTAGCATTGTTCTTCGTTTAAGCATGCTTACGTAGTGCAACCCTTGCATATCTAGCCGCCCTCACACCTATCTCAGGTGTGGGGGCGGCACCCGCTTGATCATTATTCGAGTAGATCTGATCCGTTACGATTGCTCCTTGTTCTACAAGGATTAGTTTAATATCCGCAATAGTTAGGCCTTACAAAGGGGGGAGGATCCGGTGGCACGTAGGGTGGCGTTCGCAAGTCCTAAACGGGATGTTCCGAGGATCAACTTCATGTTGGTTTTTAGGCCTTGTTTAGGATCGGCTTACGAGCACCGTGCGTGGCCGCGAGGCCCAACCTGGAGTAGGATGATCCGATTATGCGGTGAAAACCCTAAATCGTCGTAGATCTCATTAGCTTTATCTTGATCAAGCAGGACCACCAAGTATTCGTGCACCCCGTACGAATCATGGGTGGATCGGCTCTTTGAGCCGATTCACGGGATAACCCGAGAGCCGATCGAGGCTCGTATTTAATGTTTACATGTATGCCCCGCAGAAACTAAGCGAGGCATCCCCATCACCTTCCCGACCAGGTATAGGTCGGGTGGCACGCCCTTGCACTTCGCATCGCCGCGTGTGACCAGAAGAGCATTGCGGGCCGTCGCTCGGAGGGGTCTCAGCCAGCCGCAGCTCTAGGCTCTTCCCGGCTCTACGGTGTTGACAAGGCCGCTGCCCGCCGGTGGGTTTTGGCAGTCAACAATTACACAATGAGTAGGATGGACTTATTGGCTCTTTCTGAAGAATGCTTTTGTGATGATAGCTTTTTATATGCCACAGTTTAATAAGCTTAAGATCTGAATTATAATAGGCACGTGAATTACAAAGAAATATTTTTTGGTATAGAGGTACAACATGCAACTAGGATTCTATTCTGGAATGAACTAATGGATGATAGTTTATTATGAGTTACTGCCCCCATCTGTTTCTGTTTTGTCAGTGCCATATACCTTCTCTTAGTAACTTAAACTGCATGCCAGCTTGGTTTAAGTGAATATTGTATAGGGTACTTCCGTTCCATTGTTTAACTCTCTTATCCTTTCAAGAATTAATATTATTGCCATACTGTTGCTACAGACGTGCTCTGCTCCTAAATAATGTTGTGGAAATTCGTTGGTTTTGTACAGAGGCAGCAGTATATTTGGTACTATATTAGTTTGAAGATTGTGTTGGATCCATAAGAGGGAAGATATGGAGCGGTAACTCCATATTTCACATCGATGTGTGACATGAATGGTAACTGAAATTGATTCACCATTTTGTATATAACAAAATCAGCTTGACATTGCCACCGTCTACTTGATCAGTCAGTCTGATGTGGTTTTGGTGTTTTTTCTAGCAGAGAAAAGAAGCGCCATCTACTTGGTCAATCGGTAACTTTTCAGGTTGAGGTACCTGGTCAATCTGCCGCTGTCTCCTTCATTCTCCCAACCCGTGCCTCCTCTCTCCCACTCCCGCGCACACGCCTCCAACCTCTGGCCTCCGCCTCCCGGCGTCCACCGCCGCCCGACCCTCGCCTTTGCCCCAGAGAGTCCGTTGATGGACCCTCACCGACGGCCTCCTGCGCGGCGGGCGAAGCCATGAGGAACGGCGCGGTGGTGGGTGGGAGAAGGCGCTGGAGGTGGGCATCTGGGCGGCGAGCGGACGAAGCCGTATGGGACGACTACGGTGGCTGACACGCCTCTCCATCGCGAGTGGATGGACCGGACATGGACGGCTGCAGTGGCGGGCCGAAGAAGGCCCTACAGGAGCGTGCACATACGACGCCGGTGTTGGAGATATGCCCAAGAGGCAATAATAAAAGTGGTTATTATATATCTTTATGTTTATGATAAATGTTTATATACCATGCTATAATTGTATTAACCGAAACATTGATACATGTGTGATATGTAAACAACAAAGAGTCCCTAGTATGCCTCTTAACTAGCTTGTTGATTAATGGATGATTAGTTTCATAATCATGAACATTGGATGTTATTAATAACAAGGTTATATCATTATATGAATGATGTAATGGATACACCCATATTAAGCGTAGCATAAGATCTCATCATTAAGTTATTTGCTATAAGCTTTCGATACATAGTTACCTAGTCCTTATGACCATGAGATCAAGTAAATCACTTATACCGGAAAGGTACTTTGATTACACCAAACGCCACTGCGTAAATGGGTGGTTATAAAGGTGGGATTAAGTATCCGGAAAGTATGAGTTGAGGCATATGGATCAACGGTGGGATTTGTCCATCCCGATGACGGATAGATATACTCTGGGCCCTCTCGGTGGAATGTCATCTAATGTCTTGCAAGCATATGAATAAGTTCATAAGAGACCACATACCACGGTACGAGTAAAGAGTACTTGTCAGGAGACGAGGTTGAACAAGGTATAGAGTGATACCGAAGATCAAACCTCGGACAAGTAAAATATCGTGAGACAAAGGGAATTGGTATTGTATGTGAATGGTTCATTCGATCACTAAAGTCATCGTTGAATATGTGGGAGCCATTATGGATCTCCGGATCCCGCTATTGGTTATTGGTCGGAGTGAGTACTCAACCATGTCCGCATAGTTCACGAACCGTAGGGTGACACACTTAAAGTTGGATGTTGAAATGGTAGTATTTGAATATGGAATGGAGTTCGAATATTTGTTCGGAGTCCCGGATGAGATCCCGGACATCACGAGGAGTTCCGGAATGGTCCGGAGAATAAGATTCATATATAGGATGTCATTTTATGTGAATAAAAATGTCGCGGAAGGTTCTATGGAAGGTTCTAGAAGGTTCTAGAAAAGTCCGGAAGAAACCACCAAGGAAGGTGGAGTCCACATGGGACTCCACCTCCATGGCCGGCCAACCCTAGTGGGGGAGGAGTCCCAAGTGGACTCCCCCTTAGGGGGCCGGCCACCCCCACATGGGAGGTGGAACTCCCACCTTGGTGGGAGTCCTAGCTTGGCTAGGTTTCCCCCCTCCTATGGAAGGTTTTTGGTTCGGGTCTTATTCGAAGACTTGGACACCACCTCTTGGGGTTCCACCTATATAATGAGGGCCAAGGGGAGGGGGCCGGCCACCTCAAACACCACCAAGGTGGCCGCACCCCATAGTGGCCGGCGCCCCCCTCTCCCCAAACCCTAGCCGCCCGCTCCTCCACTTCCCGCACGCTTAGCGAAGCTCCGCCGGACTTCTCCACCACCACCGACACCACGCCGTCGTGCTGTCGGATTCAAGAGGAGCTACTACTTCCGCTGCCCGCTGGAACGGGGAGGTGGACGTCGTCTTCATCAACAACCGAACGTGTGACCGAGTACGGAGGTGCTACCCGTTCGTGGCGCCGGAACCGATCGTGATCAAGATCTTCTACGCGCTTTTGCAAGCGGCAAGTGAACGTCTACCGCAGCAACAAGAGCCTCATCTTGTAGGCTTTGGAATCTCTTCAAGGGTGAGACTCGATACCCCCTCGTTGCTACCGTCTTCTAGATTGCATCTTGGCTTGGATTGCGTGTTCGCGGTAGGAAAATTTTTGTTTTCTATGCAACGTTATCCTACAGTGGTATCAGAGCCGTGTCTATGCATAGCGTTGATGCTCTTGTTATCTTTAGTTGAGTACTTTGCATCTTTATGGCATAGTGGGATGAAGCGGCTCGGACTAACTTTACATGACCGCGTTCATGAGACTTGTTCCTCGTTCGACATGCAACTTGTATTGCATAAGAGGCTTTGCGGGTGTCTGTCTCTCCTACTATAGTAAAGATTCAATTTACTCTTCTATTGACAACATTAGTATCAACGTTATGGTTCATGTTCGTAGGTAGATTAGATCTATATCGAAAACCCTAAACCACGTAAAATATGCAAACCAAATTAGAGAGCGTCTAACTTGTTTTTGCAGGGGTTTGGTGATGTGATATGGCCATAATGTGATGATGAATATGTATGAGATGATCATTATTGTATTGTGGCAACCGGCGGGAGCCTTATGGTTGTCTTTAAATTTCATGTTGAGTAGTATTTCAAAGTAGTTGTAATAGTTGCTACATAGAGGACAATCATGAAGACGGCGCCATTGACCTTGGTGCTTCGCCGACGATGATGGAGATCATGCCCGAAGATGATGGAGATCATGTCCATGCTTTGGAGATGAAGATCAAAGGCGCAAAGACAAAAGGGCCATATCATATCACATATGAACTGCATGTGATGTTAATCCTTTTATGCATCTTATTTTGCTTAGATCGCGACGGTAGCATTATAAGATGATCCCTCACTAAAATCTCAAGATAATAAAGTGTTCATCCTTAGTAGCACCGTTATCAAGTCTTGTCGTTTCGAAGCATCTCGTGATGATCGGGTGTGATAGATTCGATGAGTACATACAACGGGTGCAAGACAGTTTTGCACATGCGGATACTAAGGTGGCCTTGACGAGCCTAGCATGTACAGACATGGTCTCGGAACACATGATACCGAAAGGTAGAGCATGAATCATATGATTGATATGATGAACACTTTGAGTGTTCGCCATTGAAATCACACCTTTTCTCGTGATGATCGGGTTTAGGTGCGGTGGATTTGGTTCGTGTGATCACTAAGACAATGCGAGGGATATTGTTTTGAGTGGGAGTTCACCTAGATTTTTAATTATGTTGAATTAAAATTTGAACTCAATTTGTCATAAACTTAGTCTAAACTATTGCAAATATATGTTGTAGAGATGGCGTCCTCAATCAATTTTAATCAGTTCCTAGAGAAAGAAAAGCTTAAGAGCAACGGTAGCAACTTCACCGACTGGTTCCGTCATGTGAGGATCTTCCTCTCTGGCGGAAATCTGCAATATGTGCTTGATGCACCGCTAGGTGACCCTCCTGCGAAACAGAAACCGATGAAGTAAAAGCTGTTTACGAGACTCGGAAAACTCGGTACTCTCAAGTTCAGTGTGCCATCCTGTGCAGTCTGGAATCCGATCTTCAAAAACGTTTTGAGCACCACGATCCTCATGAGTTGATGAATGAGCTGAAAGCTATTTTTGAGACTCATGCGGTCGTGGAATGCTATGAAGCATCGAAACATTTCTTCAGCTGTATGATGGAAGAAGGCAGCTCCATTAGTGAGCACATGCTCGCCATGACCGGGCATGCGAAGAAACTCAGTGACTTGGGAATAGTGATTCCTAACAGATCAGGGATTAATCGTGTCCTTCAATCACTGCCACCAAGTTACAAGAACTTTGTGATGAACTACAATATGCGAGAACATGAACAAGGAGTTACTGAACTCTTTGGCATGCTAAAAGCTGCTGAGATTGAGATCAAGAAAGAGCACCAAGTGTTGATGGTCAACAAGACCACCAGTTTCAAGAAACAGGGGCAAGTCTAAGGGAAAATTCAAGAAGGGTGGCAAGAAAGCTGCCACGCCTCCTATGAAACCTAAGAACGGCCCTAAGCCTGATGCTGAGTGCTATTACTGCAAAGAGAAGGGACACTGGAAGCGTAATTGCTCCAAGTATTTAGCGGATCTGAAGAGCGGCCTTGTCAAGAAGAAGAAAGAAGGTATATCTGATATACATGTTATAGATGTTTATCTCACTAGTTCTCGTTCTAGTACCTGGGTATTTGATACTTGGTTCGGTTGCTCATATTTGTAACTCGAAACGGGAACTAAAGAATAAACGACAACTGCTGAAAGATGAAGTGACGATGCGCGTTGGAAACGGATCCAAGGTCAATGTGATCGCGATCGGCACACTTCCTCTACATCTACCTTCGGGATTAGTTTTAAGCCTAAATAATTGTTATTATGTACTGCGTTGAGCATGAACATTATATCTGGATCTTGTTTAATGCAAGACGGTTATTCATTCAAGTCTGAGAATAATGGTTGTTCTATTTTTATGAATAATATCTTTTATGGTCGAGCACCACAAAAGAATGGCTTATTTCTATTAGATCTCGATAGTAGTGATACGCATATACATAACATCGATGCTAAGCGAATTAAATTGAATGATAATTCTACTTATATGTGGCACTGTCGTCTTGGTCATATTGGAGTGAAACGCATGAAGAAATTCCATACTGATGGATTACTTGAATCACTTGACTTTGAGTCACTTGATAGATGCGAAGCATGTCTAATGGGAAAAATGACTAAGACTCCATTTTACGGTATGATGGAGCGAGCTCTCGACTTATTGGAAATCATACATACCGATGTGTGCGGACCAATGAGTGTAGCATCGCGCGGTGGTTATCGTTATGTTCTAACCTTCACGGATGATGCTGAGTAGATATGGGTATATCTATTTCATGAAACATAAATCCGAAACTTTCGAGAAGTTTAAGGAATTCCAAAGTGAAGTAGAAAATCAACGTACCAAGAAGATCAAATTTCTACGATCTGATCGTGGAGGTGAATATCTGAGTTATGAGTTTGGCATGCATTTAAAGAAATGCGGAATACTTTCACAATTGACACCGCCGGGAACACCACAACGAAACGGTGTGTCCGAACGTCGTAATCGAACTCTCTTAGATATGGTTCGTTCTATGATGTCTCTTACTGATTTGCCGTTATCATTTTGGAGTTATGCATTAGAGACAGCCGCATTCACTTTAAATAGAGCACCATCAAAATCCGTAGAAACGACACCGTATGAATTATGGTTTAATAAGAGGGATTTCTATTTTCGTGCCCCTGCTTCGTTAGTTGTACTCAGTTTTCCCCAGCTCGTTAGTTTTTCCTCAGTTTTCCCCTCCCTCTAGTTTGAAACCCCTCGAAGACGCGGGTTGCCGTCGGGTCGGAGGCCTTACCGTTACCGTGAGGTCGGTTCCTCGGCCTGACCGTCTCGTGCTGACGGGTGGATCCATCTACCGCTGACGCGTGGGCCGTTTTATTTCCGATTGTATACGCGGTGCTGCCAATGACAAATGGGGCCGCTCTATGGGGCTGCCGCAGCCAATGACCGAGTGGGTCGTCTATTTATTTATAGAAAATTATATATTGCCGCTCCGTGGGGCCTCCGCAGCCAATGACCGCTGTGGTCGTCTATTTTATTTAGAGAATATAATATAGAGCCGCTGCGTAGGGGTCGCCTCAGCCCATTTTCGCAGCTTAATCTAAAGTGACTCTTATGCTAAACATTGTGCATCCCGACGTTGACCTAGCGGTGGCGGCGAGCATAGCCGTTCGACCATGCCGATATCGGCATCGGCATCGGCATCGTTTGGAGGATGTGGTGCTCGAATAATAGTGGAAATGCGATATTATTTTTTACATGCATAATAAATAGCTAGATCTCTAAATCGATGCATATGAAGCTACATATATATTCTTGGTCATAATCCCCTTAATTATCTAAAGGGGATGGATGCATGGCTTCACGTCGTCGTCGCTTTCATCGTCAGTATCTTCGTCGTCTGAGTAGTAGTACCTCCTGCACATTGTTCCGTCGAACACCTTCACTTGTGAGCACATCATCGCCTTCATATTTGAAGTGTACGAACCAGCCGAAATCCACACCGTGCGCGATGGCGAATTTCTCCCAGCCCTTGTCGAGGTACATCCGGCCTTGTCCAGTCAAATAGGACCTCCACGGTCCGGAGACGAGGACCGCGAGTCAGCTGCTCGCGAGATACACCTTAGCTGGCTCCTTGCCGTCAAGATAGTCCGCAAATTTTTTGGGAGTTCCTGCAAAGAGATCGAGCGCCGATCGTTTGAAATTAGGGAACCCTTGAAATTAAAGGTTTTTAGAACATGCCCATAATTAATCACATGCATCATATATGTGGGAACGCGTACGTACCTTCTTGACCAAAGGGTCTTCATAGACGACGATGAAGAACTCCTCTATGATCAATGGCGGTGTTGACGGTGGTGGTGGCAATGATGATGATCCACTTCCCTTCCCCTTCCCTTCCCCTTCCCCTTCCGGTCCGCGTCAGAGACGTGGAAGCCATGGCAATGGATAAAGTGTATGTGAACAAAAAGAAGAGAGAGGCGAGAACCTATTGACACAAGGGATGGCCGTGTGGGTGTTTATAAGGGAGAGATGACCGTTGTAGGGTTTACACAATAAAATAAGGAGGAGATGACCGTTGTGGGGGTTTATACACAATAAATTAAGGAGGAGACGACCGTTGTGGGGGTATAGTTTATCATTTTACCGTGAAAAGTAATGCCTAAAAGGAAAGTAATGGCTACAAGAAATCGGTGATGGTTTATCGTTTTTGCGTGAAAAGTAATGGGTACAAGAAATGGGTGATGGTGTATCATTTTTTGCGTGAAAAGTAATGGCTACACGAAATGGGTGATGGTGTATCATTTTTGTGCGTGAAAAGTAATGGCTACAACAAATCGGTGATGGTTTATCATTTTTGTGCGTGAAAAGTAATGGCTACAACAAAATCGGTGATGGTTTATCATTTTTTTGCGTGAAAAGTAATGGGTACACGAAATGGGTGATGGTGTATCATTTTTGTGCGTGAAAAGTAATGGCTACAAGAAATCGGTGATGGTTTATCGTTTTTTGCGTGAAAAGTAATGGGTACAAGAAATGGGTGATGGTGTATCATTTTTTGCGTGAAAAGTAATGGCTACACGAAATGGGTGATGGTGTATCATTTTTTGCGTGAAAAGTAATGGCTACACGAAATGGGTGATGGTGTATTATTTTTGTGCGTGAAAAGTAATGGCTACAACAAATCGGTGATGGTTTATCATTTTTGTGCGTGAAAAGTAATGGCTACAACAAAATCGGTGATGGTTTATCATTTTTTGCGTGAAAAGTAATGGGTACACGAAATGGGTGATGGTGTATCATTTTTGTGCGTGAAAAGTAATGGCTACAACAAATCGGTGATGGTTTATCATTTTTTGCGTGAAAAGTAATGCCTAAAAAGAGTTTATAATTTAGCTCGTGAAAAATAATGCAGAAAACCAAACTTTGCGTGAAGCTAACCGACGACGAGAGAGAGAGAGGGTGGTGGCCCCGACCGAGAGAGAGAGATAGGGGTTATCCTGCCTGTTAGATCATACGATCAACGGTCGTCGGGCACGATCCGCGTGACATGGGCTAGACCAATCGGGGCAATGTTGGGCGTACGTGAGAGTTTGTGAAGGGAGAGGGCAAAAGCTGAGTAGTATCAAGAAACCAAGGGCAAGTGAGTAGTAAACGAGACTAAGGGATTCAAATATGAGATTTAAAAAATGGAAAATGCGTGTTTTGTACAATGAAACCCATCTTGGCCTACCTCAAACTATTTGCAATACAAATCTACATGAGTGTGAAAATTATGGTCTCATTCGGACAAAGTATGTTTTGGGGAAAGTCTGTTTTGGGTAGGGCTTATTATGGAAAACCATGCACCTTCATAGCTACTAGGTGATTTGAGAAGTGGCAATTTGTGGTGAAACTTGATTTATCTACGATTTATCTATGATTTGAGAAGTGGAAATTTGTGGTAAAGACTCCATGAGTAAGTGCCACTCCTTTTCGGAATTTTTGCACATTAAATAACTCATTTAACTAGTTAATCCCATTTGTTGACTCTCTGTTGACCAGCCACTTGAGGGTAAAGCTGAGTATATTGCACTAGCCGGTATTAGCACTCAAGGTGAAAGCGAGCATACAAAAAATGCTAGTATATGACTCGAGGGTATACATGAGTATATCTAAATTTCCGGGGTTAGACTCGAGGGACGCGTGTTGCGGTGCGAAGTGAAAGAAGTGCCATTGTTGACGCGTGTTGCGGTGCAGACGTGGAAGACGTGCCATTGTTGACTCGGGTCGCATTTAGGACGCGTAAGCCCCTCTCTCCCTCCCTCCGCACACAGTACGTCTCATTATCGCTCACGCACGAAACCACCCCTCTCACGTCCCATCAACTTCTCCAAAAAACCCCAACCGCCGTACGAGCCCTCCCTGCCGGCGATGGAGAAGAAGAATGCGCCGGCGGCCATCGCCCCCGAGCCCGTCGCCTCCGAGCCCGTCGCCGCCGAGCCCGTCGCCGCCGAGCCCGTCGCCGCCGAGCCCGTCGCCGCCGAGCCCGTCGCCGCCGAGCCCGTCGCCTCCGAGGGCGGCGCATCCGAGGGCGGCGCATCCGAGCGCGGCGCCTCCGTGAGCTGGGCCGGTCTCACGGCCGACGGACCACTTCACAAGATCGGCGAATGCTTATTGGCCAAAGAGGAGTACGTGGACAGCTACTCTGCTATGAGGCAAGTACGTAGAAATTGGCGCTCGGGTTTACACGATCCCGACGTGCACACGCACGAATGGATCATGCTACACCACGCCCTTCCACGCGCCGCTGAGTTCACCTTCCTCCATCTCGGCACATCCCGCTACGTCACCATAGATCTATCTGCAGTTCGTGCAAGGTTCAAATTCCTCGGCTTTTCCCGTGGCGTCACCATAGATCTTATTTTCAATCTTAGTGCTGAATGTTATCTTTTCAATATATTTTAGATTCTACTTCGTCGGCTTTTCCCGTGGCGTCATCGTGCTTGCCCGGAAGAACCCACCGCACAAGATACGGCTGCTGAACCCACTCACAAAGAAATCGAACACGATGTTTGAGGCGCGAGATGCCATCTGTTTTTCGAAATCGGTCGCTGTTATCAAATCCCCGACTATGGTCTTCGTTGCCACACATTACCCGCCGGAAATTGGTTGGGTCGATGAGAGCACTCCAACTAAGGATATAAATGAAGATGGGGATTGGGGAGAAGGAAGATTTTCGATCAAGAACCATGGTTTCCGTTGCATTACCCCGTTCAATGGTGAAGCTGTATGCGATAGGCTGCGGACAATTTTGAGATCGGAAGAATAGTGTGCACCAATATACGGTTGCAGCAGCGCGAGAACCTTGTCAAGATGGAGACACTAATTTCATTTCCGAGAACTTGGACGTCGAAGTTCTACCTTGTGGAGTCGGATGGTGATCTGCTGCTTGTGTTGTTGGTCGGCGCGGCTTTGGCGGGCAAACCATTGGTGTACCGTGTGGACACTCGAGCCGCTCTCTCCATCCGGTCACTAACATTGGCGATAATGCCTTCTTCGTGAATTATATCCGGTGTATCTCCGTCGACACCGAGTGTACCCGACACTTCAACTCTGGCGGCATCTACTACACGGATTTGGGTTATATCGGAGCGTACTCTCATGATACAAATGCACGGGATGAGTGGCCACTACGTGTGGATAGAATAGGATTCTACGGTTTGAGAAATGAACACGAGGCCATACCGTTTGGAGGATGTATTGGCCTCACACTGCGGACGGAAGGAGTTCAATGAATATTTCCTTGGGGAATTGCACGAATGGAGCGACGGAGAAATATATGAGGAGGAATGAAGAACAAATTCATTCATCCTAATCTTCTTGTTGTCCATACATTGCGTGCGTGATCTTGTATATTTTTGCAGCTTAGTTTGTCGTGAACATTAACAATGTTATTGGCTGCTTTTGGCTGCTGTATGCAGTTTACCTATGTATTATACTTAGTTTTCTGATTATGCTGTTGTGAATTTATCATATAATAGCTTCTAGATTTGCTACTAGATTTGCTGCCATATTGGGCAAAAAACGAGGGCCAAAAGGCATAAATAACCCCAGAGATTTGCTACTAGATTTGCTGCCATATTGAAGAAAGACAGAAATAGAAGCTTCTCTAGATTTGATACTAATTTGGTGAAAAAGACGAGAGAGAGAAAGAGGGGAAAAGGTGCTCTTAAAAATGCCAATTTGGGCCGAGAGAGACAAAACCCAGCTCCTGCTCACGTGCAACCAAACGCTTCTCGTCCTGTCCCACGCGGTCCCTTTCTACCAGCCCCACGCGACGCGGCCCCACACGACGCGGCCCCACGGACGACGCGGCGCAACACGTCGGCACGGAACGTCCAAATAAACGGATTCCTTCCGTCTGAGCTCCTTCTGCGGGTCTTCAGACAAAGGCTAGGGTAAAACTGAGGAAAAACTAAGGGGCTGGGGAAAACTGAGCACAACTAAGGAACCGAGGGCACGAAAATAGAAATCCCTTAATAAGAAACCTAAGCTGTCGTTCCTTAAAGTTTGGGGTTGCGAAGCCTATGTAAAAAAGTTACAACCGGACAAGCTAGAACCCAAAGCGGAGAAATGCGTCTTCATAGGATACCCTAAGGAAACTATAGGGTACACTTTCTATCACAGATCCGAAGGCAAAATCTTTGTTGCTAAGAACGGAACCTTTCTTGAGAAAGAATTTCTCACTAAAGAAGTGACTGGAAGAAAAGTAGAACTCGATGAGATTAATGAATCTATACTCGTTGATCAGAGTAGCACAGTACCGAAAGATGTACCTGTACCGCCTACACCAGCAACAGAGGAAACTAATGATAATGATCATGAAACTTCGAACGAGGAAACTACTGAACCTCGCAGATCGACAAGGGAACGTGCCACTCCTGATTGGTATGATCCTTGTCTAAATGTCATGATTGTGGATAACAATGATGAGGACCCTGCGACGTATGAAGAAGCGATGATGAGCCCAGATTCCAACAAATGGCAAGAAGCCATGAAATCCGAAATGGGATCCATGTATGATAACAAAGTATGGACTTTAGTAGACTTACTTGATAGCCGAAAGGCTGTCGAGAATAAATGGATCTTCAAGAGAAAAACATATGCTGATGGTAATATTACTGTCTATAAAGCTCGACTTGTCGCAAAGGGTTTCCGACAAATTCAAGGAGTTGACTACGATGAGACTTTCTCACCCGTAGCGAAGCTAAAATCTGTGAGGATTTTGTTAGCAATAGCTGCATTTTTCGATTATGAGATTTGGCGAGATGGATGTCAAAACGGCGTTCCTTAATGGAGACATTGAGGAAGAGTTGTATATGGTACAACCCAAAGGTTTTGTCGATCCTAAAAATGCTGACAAAGTATGCAAACTTCAGCGTTCAATCTATGGACTGAAGCAAGCATCAAGAAGTTGGAACCGACGTTTTGATAAGGTGATCAAAGACTTCGGGTTTATACAGTGTCATGGAGAGGCCTGTATTTACAAGAAAGTGAGTGGGAGCTCTATAGCATTCCAGATATTATATGTAGATGACATATTATTGATTGGGAATGATATAGAACTATTAAGCGATGTAAAAGGTTATTTGAATAATAGTTTTTCAATGAAAGACCTTGGTGAAGCATCGTATATATTAGGCATCAAGATTTATAGAGATAGATCAAGACGCCTAATAGGGCTATCGCAGAGTACATACCTGGACAAGATTCTAAAGAAGTTTAGAATGGACGAAAGTAAGAAAGGGTTTTTACCTATGTTACCGGGCAAGGTCTTGAGTAAGACTCAAGGACCGGCTACGACGGAAGAAAGAGAAAGGATGAATCGGATCCCCTATGCTTCGGCGAGTAGGCTCTATTATGTATGCCATGCTATGTACAAGACCGGATATAGCGCATGCTTGTTAGTTTGACTAGCGAGATATCAAAGTGATCCGAGGAATGGAGCCATTGGACAGCGATCAAGAATATCCTGAAGTACTTAAAAAGAACTAAGGATATGTTTCTTTGTTATGGAGGTGACCAAGAGCTCGTTGTAACAAGTTACACCGATGCAAGTTGGAACAACGATCACGATGACTCTAAGTCACGAGTCCGGGTACGTGTTTATATTGAATGGTGCTGCGATAAGCTGGGCAAGCTCGAAGCGGTGCACGGTGGCGAAGTCTTCAACGAGAATCGGAGTACATAGCGGCTTCGGAGGCTTCATCGGAAGCGGTATGGATGAAGAGGTTCATTGTAGAGCTCGGTGTGGTTCCGAGTGCATTGGACCCACTAGTCATATACTGTGACAACATGGGTGCCATCGCCAATGCACAAGAACCAAGGTCACACAAGAGGCTAAAGCATATCAAGCTGCGTTACCACTCGATTCGCGAGTACATCGAAGATGGAGAAGTAAAGATTTGCAAAGTACACATCTGATCCGAATGTAGCGAGATCCGTTGACTAAAGCTCTCCCTAGGGCAAAGCATGACCAACACCAGAATGCCATGGGTGTTAGGTTCCTTACAATGTAATCTAGATTATTGACTCTAGTGCAAGTGGGAGACTGTTGGAGATATGCCCAAGAGGCAATAATAAAAGTGGTTATTATATATCTTTATGTTTATGATAAATGTTTATATACCATGCTATAATTGTATTAACCGAAACATTGATACATGTGTGATATGTAAACAACAAAGAGTCCCTAGTATGCCTCTTAACTAGCTTGTTGATTAATGGATGATTAGTTTCATAATCATGAACATTGGATGTTATTAATAACAAGGTTATATCATTATATGAATGATGTAATGGATACACCCATATTAAGCGTAGCATAAGATCTCGTCATTAAGTTATTTGCTATAAGCTTTCGATACATAGTTACCTAGTCCTTATGACCATGAGATCATGTAAATCACTTATACCGGAAAGGTACTTTGATTACACCAAACGCCACTGCGTAAATGGGTGGTTATAAAGGTGGGATTAAGTATCCGGAAAGTATGAGTTGAGGCATATGGATCAACGAGTGGGATTTGTCCATCCCGATGACGGATAGATATACTCCGGGCCCTCTCGGTGGAATGTCATCTAATGTCTTGCAAGCATATGAATAAGTTCATAAGAGACCACATACCATGGTACGAGTAAAGAGTACTTGTCAGGAGACGAGGTTGAACAAGGTATAGAGTGATACCGAAGATCAAACCTCGGACAAGTAAAATATCGTGAGACAAAGGGAATTGGTATTGTATGTGAATGGTTCATTCGATCACTAAAGTCATCGTTGAATATGTGGGAGCCATTATGGATCTCCGAGATCCCGCTATTGGTTATTGGTCGGAGTGAGTACTCAACCATGTCCGCATAGTTCACGAACCGTAGGGTGACACACTTAAAGTTGGATGTTGAAATGGTAGTATTTGAATATGGAATGGAGTTCGAATATTTGTTCGGAGTCCGGATGAGATCCGGACATCACGTGGAGTTCCGGAATGGTCCGGAGAATAAGATTCATATATAGGATGTCATTTTATGTGAATAAAAATGTCGCGGAAGGTTCTATGGAAGGTTCTAGAAGGTTCTAGAAAAGTCCGGAAGAAACCACCAAGGAAGGTGGAGTCCACATGGGACTCCACCTCCATGGCCGGCCAACCCTAGTGGGGGAGGAGTCCCAAGTGGACTCCCCTTAGGGGCCGGCCACCCCCACATGGGAGGTGGAACTCCCACCTTGGTGGGAGTCCTAGCTTGGCTAGGTTTCCCCCCTCCTATGGAAGGTTTTTGGTTCGGGTCTTATTCGAAGACTTGGACACCACCTCTTGGGGTTCCACCTATATAATGAGGGCCAAGGGGGAGGGGCCGGCCACCTCAAACACCACCAAGGTGGCCGCACCCCTATAGTGGCCGGCGCCCCCTCTCCCCAAACCCTAGCCGCCCCGCTCCTCCACTTCCCGCACGCTTAGCGAAGCTCCGCCGGACTTCTCCACCACCACCGACACCACGCCGTCGTGCTGTCGGATTCAAGAGGAGCTACTACTTCTGCTGCCCGCTGGAACGGGGAGGTGGACGTCGTCTTCATCAACAGCCGAACGTGTGACCGAGTACGGAGGTGCTGCCCGTTCGTGGCGCCGGAACCGATCGTGATCAAGATCTTCTACGCGCTTTTGCAAGCGGCAAGTGAACGTCTACCGCAGCAACAAGAGCCTCATCTTGTAGGCTTTGGAATCTCTTCAAGGGTGAGACTCGATACCCCCTCGTTGCTACCGTCTTCTAGATTGCATCTTGGCTTGGATTGCGTGTTCGCGGTAGGAAAATTTTTGTTTTCTATGCAACGTTATCCTACAGCCGGCGGTGCAGAGAGGGGCGCTGAGCCATGCCACCGCTGGCCTCGTCCTCTAGCCAGCCTGGACGGAGTGCTGAAGGAAGTTTCTTCGGGAGATAGATGGTCAGGTGAGCGTGAGCCTAAATATCTCCCCCCTCTTTGCTCCATTTTGTTTTAGATCCTCTACGATTTTTGTCTCCTTATTATCCTTGTTTAACTCTCTTTGCCACTAACTATAGATTTTGTGTGCTTTGGTTTGAACTTCAGGAGATAGATGGTCAGGTGAGCGTGAGCCTAAATATCTCTCCCCCCGTCTGCTCCATTTTGTTTCAGAATGCAAAGAAGTTGCACATCTTTTCTCATCACCTGGCCAATGATAGGTGAGAGGTTATGGTTTTGTTTCTCTCCTTTGTTGACTGCCTCAATCATGTTAATTCATGGGGATGTCAATTTTTCCGTTTCAGGTTTGGTGCTGGTTTGGTTTTATTGAGGATGTTCTCATTGCTACTCCAGACAAAGCAATACTAATTATTTTACAGGTTTACTTGCTTACCTTGCAAAACCATATATTTAGCCATATAATTATTTTACAGGTTTACTCCTACTTTTCTTCTTTGGATTATCCCAAAAAAGGAAATTATTTAACACTAGATAGTGCACATGCCAATCTATTTGAATTTAGATTAGTGTTATTTACGATGGTGGTTTGAAGCTAATTATTTCCAATGGTGGTTTGAAGCTACCCGCAGTTATAGCAGCTAATTAATGTGCTATCAGGTAACAATCTATACTTTAGAATATCTTCCTCAGTTTTTTTATAGCCCCTTTATTAGTTCATATATGTGATGATTCAAGGAGATGAAGAATGCCGTTGCATAGTCTATATTAACCTTATCACATAGCTTAACTTGTGTGGTCTCAATTACCTTGGCGGTTATATTCGTTAATAACAAATACTTGTTTTGTTTTGGACTTTTTGTAGATACTTGGATGATTACAATTGTAAACCATGTCTTACCAGCTCTTAAATGTACATGAACTTTTGTTTTACGGTTCAAGTTCTTATACTAAATATTTGATGATCCTGATTTTTTTGATAATGGTGTTGCCTTTTTGCTGTTGATAGGTTATATATGAAGCAAGATTTGTCAATCAAAAATTGTATCAACCACAAAATATCATCAGAAAGTAACTAGGAGGTCTCCAAAAAGTGATTGTCTTTCTCCATCGATGTTCATTATGTTCTGAGAAAAAATAGGTGATTATGGGTGAGGTATATCAAGCTCGGCAGATGAAGGAGGTTTGAGGGCATGTAGATCAGTAGATGCGGCTCAGTGAGTGTTTAGGTTTTTAGGTGGTCTTGGTGCATTGATGAGTTACGGGGGATCACATAGATGAAAATTTGACCCTTGACAATTTCACATGAAGGTGAGCTTATGCAACCGTATCAAGAGTTGCATCTAAATATGTCTTGCAAACACTATTGGGTATGGAGACCTCACATGATACTCTTGTTGTTAATTGTGTAGCTGAATATCCATAATTTTAAAATTCTCAAATATGTTGTATATTCGTCAAAACAGTTCAGATTCGTGATGCTCTAAATCCTTTGTCAGATAATGTTGCTCCATGTATTCTGGATGATCTCTTACTTAAATTTATACTCTGGCTAATAATTTATAAGTGAATTTATAGCAATATCACTAACAATATTCTACTTAACATGCACATTATATTGTCAAGCAATTTGAATCTTCTTTCTAACCGGTTCTTTCTCCCTTTAACCTGCAACTTTGTAGCATGGGACGTAACATATTTGATGATGCTTGGAACTTTGGAATCAGTTCAGATGTTACTGGGATAGATGAATAGCCCGAAACTTTGAGAGGATGCTATGGATCTTCTCCCAATCCTAGGTGAGCACCCAGATTCTGAGTACCGGCTCTTCAGCGCTGTTTTACTATTTTTTAAAAATAGGAGCAATGTGATTTCGCTCTCTAGAGACTCAAATTGAATAAAAGATCCTTTTGGTACTGTCTATTACTGTTCGTGGATAACAGATGCAACAAACAAAAATAAGGATAGCCTAGCCTTCTTAATATACTTCCACGACGTACATCCTATTTTGAGTTTGACCAGTCCTCAGTGCTCACTTTTATATGATTGCTTTTCTCTTTTTGGCTTAGTGAAGTTGTTTTTCCTGTAGCAGATACCTTGTGCTGATTTACAGGGATGAGACATATATCCTTACAAATATTGTGCAGATGGTTTAGTTCCTATACAAGAGTACCAAACTTGTATACTGTAACTGTTGAGAGATTGATGTTGATATTATATTATGAAGTAGATACAATGCAGCTCTTTCTCATGCTGCTAGAATTGTACAACTGTACTTACGTTTATTTTCCCCAATATAATGTAGCCATATATTCTTCACCTGTGCTGGTTAGCTTTTCATCGAAATTAAGATTATAGGCTTTATAGCAAACAAAAGGAGCTACCACTGCATTTACTAAACTGATATCTTTTTATTTTACAAATTTCAGCATTTTCCGCTTAATCTCTGCCATTTTTGGATCTTGGTAAGGTTTGGAGTGTATCAAACCTATGCATTTATGGTAACCCTTTTAATTACTAAAAAATAATGGAGTTTTCCATTATGCGAGTTTCTATTTTTATTTCCCCGTGTGTATTGGATCTTATTATTAGGTGCTTGTCTCCCTGTTTTCTAATTGCATTTTTACAAGATATCATGTTCATTGAAGTCAGTAGTTTCACTGAAGTCGGTAGTTTCACTGATGTCATGTTCAGAACCTGGTTTCATATCTAGCTAGAGTGTTAGTCGGTGAGTGAATTGTCAACTGCATTTATATAGTAATCGGCGAATGAAGCTCGTTGTATGGTGGCCGTGATGCATCGGCGAATTTCATCTGCTCTCTCTATTTGTAGCATAATGCTCGTGGCATGGCTGCCTTGATGCATTGGCCAATTGTGTTAATATGATATCCTTCTCTATTTTTCTATTCAATTTTGTATGCTCCTTGACTTTTCTTATTCGTTTCACGCAGGCAAATGGTTTGCTGTAGCACTGCCGTATGTCGAGGTAGTTTTGGTGAGGCCGGGTCAGGCCCGATCCATTGCCTCCTTCATGGTCCAGACCAAGCTCTCCGTCAAGGTATGTAAAATATCCCTCTAGAGAATACTATGGTGAGTTTGGGATTGGTTCAGTTAGTAATGTATTGAAATACAACCAACCTGTTTTTATTATGATGGCTCTACTATTTCACTAATATTTATCCCTCGTTTTTGTTGTGCTGCAAATTTTTTTTAAATCTTAATTATGCGTGATCACATTTCTTATAATTTAAACTATTGCCAGGCGTGTCCTACATCCTGGTACTTATGCATACAATGGAAAGTTCATTGCTGCTGGGCTGTAATGTCTTTATAATTCCTGAACTGTGCACCGTGGTCTATTTGCAGAAAATGGTTTTGTGATCTTTGGTATTAATTAAAGAGAATGCTAAAGCATATAGAAGAATGGTACCTGTAATCATGGGATGTTGTGGTTTAAGCTTGTTTGAATGTTGTTCCAGCCGATGTGCATATCCATTGCCTCTTGTGTTGTTGATTGATTGCTTTACAGTCTTCCAGATAGAAGAATGACACCTCAAAAAGGCTTTCATTTTTATGGTAGAACTGAGCCGTTAATATGAAGGATTCTGATCAGTTTCTCGTCTACTATTTCTATTCATTTTGGTTCTTCCTAAAAATAAAACCTGCCCGGCTCATTTGTACACATGTACACTTATTTTTATTCTACATAATTGAGTCTGTGAAATAGTTGGTGATGGTTCATGTTTATATTTTTCCCATTATTGTCCTTTCAACGTTTTGAATTTAGATATGTTGTTTTTAGTTTGCAGGTTAATTTGGTCGCATGAGTTATCTAATCTAGAAATATCTATGTAGGGATATTTGGTGTTCGGAATACAAGATCTCTAAGTTTGGCTTCTCTGGAATGGGGGTCAACTGTTAATTAGGCTAGAATAGCTTATGTGATGGTGGATCTGTTTTGGGGATCAACTGTTAATTAAGCTAGAATAGCTTATGTGATAGTGGATCTGTTTTGGTGTGATCTCACGCACTGTTAGCAGAGTTCTCATGCATTTGTAATAGAATTGATGAATGGTTAATAGGAGCACCATAGGCTAATTTAGCGCTCTTCTTGATCTATAAGTTATTTACCATATTTTTCGAGACCATTACTGTTAACTGTAATATCATACTCTACATCCCTGGTTTGCATCGATTGGTGCAATTGATATTAGCCCACGGTGATGAGGAAGAATGTTGGGTCCAGGCTCTTTCACTGCTAAAGAGCTGAAGAGAATATGGCAGAAATAATTCCAATAACCTCAAGTTATGTTATATACGTTACGTCCCACAATGCAACGAGAGAGATGGATTAACCTGCTGACCATGACAATTTATTTTCCTTTTGGATGTTTTGCTTGCTTTGTAATGCTTTCTTTTTTTAGCAGTGGTTGCACCGAGACTTAGAGTTTCTGCAGGAGTGTGAAGCTCGATCTAATTCCTCGGATACTACACACATCAGCTTCCTGTATTATTCATTGATTCGACTCTTCGCGGCTAGGTTTGGTATGATTTGACTGGGATATTATGGATATCACAGATTATCCTTACCTTCACTACGACCCTATATTGGCCATTCGACACCTCACTCCAAAGGCACCGCAATCCCCAGGACCCCAGGTAAATGCTCTTCGTATTTTCCAATTAATATTCTTACACTGATTTCCCTTCATTACATGATTACCTACGACCCTGAGATCTAAGGGTTAAGCATTCTCTGGTATATGTGGACTGTACGTGTATTGTTTTTTTTAGTTAATGGGGTTTTTATTCCATGTTAAACGCATTTAGATTGTTATTTACTATCACCTCAAGAATAGCTTCAGGGACATGACCAACCTAGGTTACCGGGATTGTATATCATTAGCGTATTTACCGTGTAATTTTTATTGTGGTCTTCCTCGTATTGTCACGTATTTTCGTTTGCTGGTTCATACACTTCTAGCATATTTTATCCTATCTTTAATTTACGAACTTAGTCAAGGGGCTCAATGCATTTAATGGTTTGTATGGACATGGCACCTTGAGGGGATATTGAATTAGCAGTAGAATGTTTTTTCGACGCATGTCAGCTCTTGAGAAAGAACGAAATTTCATATTGATGAAAACATTAAGAGGCCATTACATGGTCCATGGTGTTTCTTTCTTTTTATGCATGACTCAGCATGGTACAAGGGCAAATCCAAGCACCCAAGGAGAGGTTTCTGGTTCCATAATTCATACATAGAGGTTTCCTCGAGGACCTGTGGCCTAATCTCAAGTAAACAAGTATTCACCGCTTTGTTCTCTTTGTACATGTGCTCCAACTATTAGCTATTCATCTGGGCAAATTCAAGCACCCGAGGTTACAGGTGATGAAATTTCAGGTACACGTACATAATTGGCCATCAACTATTTTAGTGGTCCTATTGTTTGGGCACATCAGTATAGCTTCAAAGCTTTTCCTTATCCCGGGGAGGACCCATTGCAGTGTGTTGTCTTTTCAGAGATACGGGTAAGGTGTGTATTCTGTGTCACTTCACTGGTATGCTTTCTGTTTGCTTTTTTTCAATCTGCAGAGCATGTAATAGAACTATTAGATTGTTCATTGGCTATGGAACTGTTGGCATAGAGAGCCAATTTAGCATATGTTGAATTCTGCATAGTTAGGCTGTGAATTTATAACGAAACGAAATACTACTTTTTTATTGTTGAAAGCATCAGTCCTTTTGTTTCGATACGTGATTATAAAAGTAATACCTGAATGAAAGTAATCACTACATGGTCCTTAATGGTAGAATGATTAGTGCTAAATCTATTATTTCAAGGGTGTTAAGTAACACTATCTTTTTTTACGGTAGTCTGTGTTTGTGGGCATGTAGCCTTCCATGAAACTAGAGTGCATATTTGAAGGCCCTTAGTACGCATTAGTGTTATGTTAACATGTGGTTACCTTCAGTCACTAAATCATATCTTAAATTTAACCACTACATGTGTAATATGTGGGGTTCTGCAAATATATTTATTGGCTATGTTGACAGGGCAGCTTCTGCTCATCTGGTGTTATCATAGCATTGCCTGGAATTATTGCAGATGCGTGAGTAGATAAATTCAAAGGGAAAGCACATGACCGAAGAAGGCTGATGACAATGGAGCACTCAATGTGGTCGATGGAAACACTGAAGAGATGTTTCATATATATAGCTGGAGTAAATTCGAATTTGTAACGACCTCCTTATATTAAGTAGGAATAACAATACAATGTTGAACTTTCCGTTATTTCCGACATTACTAAATTGAGTCTATCTTATTATGATGGTACTTGGGATGAAGAACCAATAGGCTTTCCGTTCTTTCTTGTGAATCACATGCTGAAGTACCTTCCTTTTAAAACCAATTTTAGATGCATTGCGTTTTTCATTAATAGAAACATAATGCCTACTTCCACATGATTAATATGCACAATGTACCCTGTATTCTAAATCACATAGTTTTAGTTTATTTAACGTATAAAATATGGTGTATGTTTCTCAGATCACATAGTCTGTATGTTTAGTCTGATGATTTGAGTGCTGAGGAGGTGAGACCATGACTTAACTCCGCCACCTGTGCGCCAGTGGTGCAACGGGTCATCTAAGAAACTGGACTGTTAACATAATTTAATCGTGATGGGGATGTGTGGTATCAACCTAGAATAGTGGCAGAAATTGTTTACGTGGAGCAAACCACTTGTAGTAGTTTCTGCTTCCGTGGTATCGGTTAAGGGACTTAAAATGTCAAACAATACTCTTTATGTCTTGCTACTCACAATAAGTAGGAATATTCCTTTTAAATTTTTTAAAATTAGTAATTTTCCTTTTATGCTTCTTTTATGATACTACTCCATAATTTGGCACAATAACCATAATTTGGTGGGGGAGCTAAAAGCTGAAAAATAAGTGCAAAATCGTACTCCCTCCTCCGATCCATACTACTTGCCATTAGAATGGGCGTATCTACAATTAAAACGTGTCGCTATACATCTATATTGTATTAGTAATATGAATCAGAGGAAATACTAAATTATCATGTCTTACTGTAGAACTCGATGTAATAGTGTGCCTGCAAGATACTAAAGCAGTTAAATTACGAGCTTATTCGTAATACTAAAATAAGAAAAACTAATAGTTTAAATTTTAACCTGACTCCGCCTGTGCGCGATAGCGCAACGGGTCATCTAGTTGTGCCAAAAGGCAAGAAGAAATGGTAGATTGCTATACGTGGACTCTTGGCTGATTTTGTTAATCAAATTGGCATGTCCTCTATCCTGGTCTGGAATAATAAACTGTTTCAATGTGCCCAAAAAAGAAGAATATCCTCATATTTGACTATTGGCAAATACCGTGCTCCTTTGTAAACCTTTTTAATTGCCCATATTTGAACTTTGACCAAGACTGCGATGCATTTGCAAATATAAATTTCGTGATTCATGCCTTCTTATATTTATTTTCGGGCGCGGCACCACGCGCTATCATGGTACTAGAGACTAGACAACACAAAGGTTGCAATAGATATTTAATATTTCGAGCAACATGGATCCAAACTAAGCTGACGTGGTTCACAGAAAAGAAAGATGGAGGATTTTGACGTGTAATTCACGTCATTGTTTATTTCATAAGCATCAAAACATTGTCATCACAAGTTGCTAATCAATCAAAGGAGAAAGTTAAATTAGAAAAAAAAAGTAGGGTCAGCGAACTGACTAAAACTGCTAAGATCTCCGTTAGGAGACATCAATCGCAAATGGCAAGCAAAAACAAAAGAGGGAAAAGCAACAACTTTGATCCTGTCCGGCTAGCATTTGGGGAGATCCGACGGTGGAGGAAGAATCTTCTGGTTGGGCAGGTTCCCGTCTAGTACCAGCCATGCCATTCTGAGTCCCCATGTCGTGTGCACCTCCAAATGGCAATGCATGAACCATACACCTGCGCATACATGCATATCTTACATACGAGCACGGGCTAACAAAACATCAGTTTCACGAATGAATGAATGGTGTGAAAATCTGTTGTTACCTGGGTTGTCGGCGAGGAAGCGAATGGCCACCCATCCGCCGGCCGGCACCCCAACAGTGTTCCGCTCAACGGGGTCGACGAGGTTAAACTTGGCCGGGTCGTTCACACTGTCGTAGTTGCCAATTCCTTGGCCGACGACGAAGAAGTTGAAGCCGTGCAGGTGCAGGGGGTGGCTCTCGATGCCGAGGATGCTTGTGTCTTGCATCACCAGCTCCACCGAGGAGTTGAAGGGCAGCACGAGCAGCTTGGTCCCGGTGGCCACGTTCGTGTTGTTCGGCGGCGCACCGGTGTAGTTGAATTTTTTGAGGGGCATGATCGGGAAATTTGATCCGTAGACGCCTCGAGACGTGCCTGTGAAGTGAGACTGGAGGAGCGCCGTGGAAGGGAGCACCAAGGAGACATTGTTGACGGCTGCCGCGAACTGCGTGGTGTTGGTAGGCCCCTGGCACGTCGTGTTCACGGGGCACGGGAGCGTGCCCAGCCCGACGGTGAAGAAGAATCGCTTGTCCACCGACTGCGGCACGGCTGCCGGATACTGCGGCGTGGCGAGGCTTCGGAGCTTGGAGGTGAAATTGGCGACGAAGCCGATGTCGTTGAACCGCGGTAGGGTAGGCTTGAAGAGCGGCAAGTACTTGTCGAAGCTTGACCCGGAGGGGGAGCCTGGTTTTTGGTACTCGAGGATGCCGGCGACTGTGGTGTTGTCGAAGGTGCCGGGCCTGATGACGGAGTAGGGCGCGGCGGACATGTAGAAGTTGGCCCTAGGGTAGACCGGCTTGGCGGTGAGGAGGACGTTGGTGGTCTGCCCTGGGGAGATGATCAGGGTCTTCACGGTGAACGGCTTGACATAGACTGCATCGACCTCGACGACGGTGAGCGTGTGGTTGGCGACAGCGAAGAAGAGCTCGTCGTTGAGAGCAGCGTTGATGAGGCGCAGCATGTATGTTTTTCCTGGTTCCACCTTCAGCTTGAACGTGTCTGCAATGCATCATGGATGCATGTTAGTAACGTTTCCCCCCTTATAAGTAAACAGTGTTAATTATAAGCATGCGCTCGTATGTGCGTACCTTTGGCAGAGCAGTTGTAGAGCGGCCCTGGGAGGCCATTGATGGTGAAAGCGTCAGAGATATTTGGGGCTCCACCGGTCTTAGTCGCCTGCCTGACCAACGCCTCCGTGTCCGCCTTCCACCACTCGCCGAAGATCATGGGGACCTCCTTGTGCGGCGCGGCGAACGGGTAAGGCACGCCATGCTTGGGGAGGACGATGATGGCGCCGTAGACGGTGGCGCGCAGCCAGGAGATGTGCGCGTGCCACCAGAGCGTGCCGCGCTGCCCGGTGATGGTGAAGTTGTAGAGGTAGCTCTGACCGGTCTGCATCGGGCACTGCGTGATGTACGCCGGCCCGTCGGCCCAGCCGCTCCGGAGCTGCCGGATGCCGTGCCAGTGCAGCGTCATGTTGTGCGCGACGTGGTTGGTGACGCGGACCAGGACGCGGTCGCCCTCCCTCGCCACCAGCGCCGGCCCGGGGTATTCCCCGTTCACTGTCACGATGCTCTTGGTGGCGCACAGCCTCGTCACGTTTGCCATTTGAACCTGCAGTGGATGCACCACGTAAGAAATCAAGATCACGGCCGGAAATGCATTCAAAACATGTACTACAGTATTAGAAGAATTGTGGAATACATATACTGATAGACATACATTGAAATTGTAGTGCCTAGTGATGCCTTGCGCTTGGACGATGATCAGCATCAAGGTTGCCATGAGGAGAGAGCAAGGAGCTCGAAGATCAGAAGAGATCGTCATGGCCATGGTTCCTAGGCTTTGAGCTAGCTTGCGATGTCCGAAGTTAGCTGATCGATCTTGAACTCTTGTGGAGAAATGTGTGGCAAGGTGGGGATGAATTGTTGGAACAAGTACTTGAGTTCTTATACACATGTAGGAAGGGGAGGCAAGCGTGTAGCAGCTACGACGTCAATTTTCGTCATTTGTTTGAGGTTTCTACATGGTCAATTTTCGTTTGGTGATTCGGTGGATGAACTATCAAGGCAGGAGCTTGAGCTGGAGTGATCTAGCTTTGGAGTGTGGCCAAAGCCAGGGCATTCGATTGACCGCCTCTGGTTTAATTTGCATACGTGGTCACGTAAAGTTTCCGTTGCAAAGGGCTCGCCGGAAAGTGGATGGCAAAAGGGAAGCGGATTTTGTGCCCCAGGTGGGCCTACACCTTTTAATGATTATTTCCAATATATTTTTTAACAAATCTTAGTAAAAAACTCATGCATATAAATTAATCGTTGGACATGACTACTTTCTTATGTAGAAAAAACAAGTCGAAGTGCACTTTTAAACAGACTAAGACATTTTTTTAGTTGTGATTGCAAACGGTTCGTTGCCTTGTGGGATATCTTATGGTTAACACGTCTCTGTTAGAGAGTTTAGCCGATGGTTTTTACATCAATCTTCCTACATGAGAGATTGGTGATCTATTTTTTCTGACAAGGTACGATACTACGTGTTCACATATGGTGCATTCTAAGTTAGATTCCGCAGATTAACGATCGAAACATCACTTGTATCACACAGCAAGCTTCAGATTGTTTTTTTAAAGCAGAACACAATGGACTATTAGTTCCGTTTGTCACTGTCACCAAACCAACCTATGCAGCTAGCTTCCTCGATTATAAGTCCAGAAAACCAATAAAGGTAACGTCAGTTCGTGACACTCGCCTTCTTTCACCTACAGCCCAATCCCGAATATATCAATATACTAATGTACATGTACCAACGTTTGCATGATCACTTCACAGTCGGGACACATGGTTGTTGTATCTCTATCTTTGGCGTGTATTTTTGACTTCTTTCCTTGCAACATTCCCAATGGAGAGAAGGATGCTTGACCCAACCCGATCGACATTTTCCCTTGTATTTTGTCGGTCAGGGTGTTCATGCATTTCCGTACGCTTCTCCCGGCAGTTCGTTTGATTTGGGTTGGGTTGGGTTGGGTTGGGTTAATTAGAATATTGCGCACATATGAGAATCAAGCAAGGGAGTAGCTTACCGGGCCGAGCAGCACCACGGGCCCTAACTCGAACATGCGGGCAGCAAGCCAGCAAGGGGAATACACCGTTTCCATCCCTAGTTATAACACTCCTACATTTTTACTGCATTTCCTACATAACATCCACCTTATCATTTCATATTTGAATTTTTTATTAATAGTTTTAAAGTTTAGGCAAAAGTTTGTGTTACCCCATTTAAAAGTGATTGCTCCTTTTTTCGATAAAGGGAATATATTAATATCAAAAGATACCAATTACACCCAGCCTCTGCAACAACGCACCACCATAATGACACTACGGATGCACACAGCCAAAAAAAAGAAAAGAAAACTAAGAAACAAAAGTCCCGCTACAGTATCTCGGGCCTAACAACAGCAATACATATACCGCCAAGACAACACCTGAAATACAGACTCTCCAAAAACGACGCCTTCAAGAAGGGAACAGTGCTCTAACACCGTCGTCGCCCGATCAAAGATCTTAGGTTTTCACCCTGAAGATAGTCCCCGCTCTCAAAATAATGCCTCCAGCAAGGTCATTGCCAGGCACAACCAGTTAAGGCCAGACCTTGGGTTTTCACCCTGAAAGGTAGGACTGCGAACTTCACCTCGTGTTGTCGCCCCCACTTTCATACCGCTGCTTGTGAAGCCCGGAAAACCAAGCCGGTTCCATCTCACCACAAAGATCGAGACCACCATTGCTCTTCCACCAATCTTGACTTTCATGACCTTCTCCGCCAGACACCATGGAAAGAAAACAAGCTCCATGATATTAACAGCCGGCGAGCTTTGAAGCACTCCCCACGAAACCAAACGGTCGGATGAAAAACATGGGTGCGCTCGGCCGAAAACACCCAATCCGGCAATCTTCGGGCATTGATCGCACAATGAATTTCGCCGGCAGGATCTTCCGGAACACGACAATCCAGCAAGCTCGGTGGGAAGAAGCTTCCGAACGATCTTCACTTGGCGCGAGAGAAACCCTAGGACTGCCACCTTTATTAGGCAGAATGGCAGGCCCCCTCGCCGCCGCCCGCCGGCAACATGCTCCGCCGCGGACGCCGCACTCTACCAGCGGCCATGAGGCAGCAAAGAGAACGGCGACGACCAAGCAGGGTCGACCCCGACCAGACCGGCCCAACCATGCAGCGAAGAAGACCGGATAGGCAGCACGGGAATCACCCAGATCAAGATCTGGAGTTTTCCCCAACGCCACCCAATCTGGCCCAGATCTTCACCGCCGGTCAAGGCGTCGCCGGAGGAGAGTCTCTGCCACCACCCCGACCAGGGGCACCGCCCTGGTCGCCCGCTGCAGATGAGCCACCACCACCGCCCTAGCAGCCATGACGCAGATCTCCGACGTCCACCACCCCAGTCCACCTTCGGGGGCTGGGCCCGCCGCCACCGCGGCAAGGGCCGGCGGCAGCGGCGGCTAGCGGAGCAGGCGGAGGGGGCTGTAGGAGGCGGCGGTGCGGTATCGCCCCGGTGTCGCCCTAGGGAGCGACACGGGAGCCTGGCCGTAGCCAAACCACCAGTAGCCTAAAAAGTGATTGCTCCTAAATGCTTATGTAACTTCAAACAATTACATTTCAGTTACACAATTGTTGGAAGTTCCAAACGGTTTGAATTTTGGGTAGAAAATTGAGGTAGCAACTTAAATAGTATTTTTCTCATAAAGTATTTGTGTAAATGCGATAAATTTGAAGAGATGGATCGGTGAATTAGTTTTCATTTTTTTCTAAGTTCTATTTGAGTTTTCTGGACTGTAGCTTGAGAGGAGTGATATAAATGAGCTTGTCTAAATAGGATACTCTCATAACCCCATATGTCTTCTCTCTCCTCCCTCCCTTTCACGAGAGCGACATAGCCATCCCCGGCTCTTCTACCCCTCTTCTCCGGCGGCCTAGCCAGCTGGAGACGACGGGGGAGAGGAGGCCAGACACCTTTATACAATAATAGTGGTAGGTTTTAGTGTGGTTTTGGTCTAGAGTTTGCCTACATGGTGGTGGATGGCGGTATTTGCTGCTGGCGGGCTTGTTCCGACGGATGGAGCAGCCGGGCAGCGGTTCTATCCATACCTCCTCTAAAAATAAGCTCGACTTTGGTGGCGATTTAGATCTAACTGAGCTGCATCTGCTGCGTCTTTCTTCTGGCCATCATGGTGATGGGTGGCGAGAGGTGGTGGATCATGCTTTGTTTTGGAGCTGAAGAGAATAGAAACGAGCCTCCGACCATGAAGATCTTTGGGAGTTCATCCTCTACAGCACGTCCTCGACGGTCATGTGTCATCTTACTGCTGAATCTTTCGGCTATAGAAAAGCCACACCCTCCCAGGTAGTTGGCATCAACAGTTGGTTATCTTCAATCCTACTGCTGGCGACTAGTTTGTTTCAACCTCCAGGCCATGGAGACATGTTGGAGGCCCTCTAGCTCCGATGCGGAAAGCTCCCGCTGCTACATCCCAAGTGGTCTTGTCCCCGGTGGTGTAGCGGCTGACCGCCGTCGGAAGCCTTGTCGACACCTCGGTGGAGAAGGAGTTAGAAGAATCCCTAGACTTGATTGCTCTTTAAGTTTTGTTCTAGAGTCTTGGATGCAAAAAATTAAGGGTTAAGTTGTATTTTATTTTTATTTTGAGGTCCTTGATGGCAACAACTCTATGTACCAACTCGTTGGGACTCTAAGTGCAGAGTATTGTCGTAAGCGCATTTTTCCGACATGGGTGACTCAAGGGTTTATATTAAACTCTCGGGGATCTGACCAGCAACCTTCTTCCAACATCTTCCGGCAACCTACAAAATAAAGTTAATGTCTTGGCCCCCAATATCTTTCGGCAACCTACAAAATAAAGTTAATGTATTAGTAAAACTTAAATAAAACCGTAAAGTAATCTATAACTAAAACAAAAAGTAAAAAATCAAAATAAAGCACTTTTGGGGTTTTTGTTTATGCTTGTAGAAATTAAAGTGTTTTTTGTATTTTCGGATTTAATTATTGCAAAAAATTAAAGTATGGTGGTTTCTTGTAATAAAAAGTGGACCAGTGTTCATGAGTTCAATTGTCTACTCTCTCATAAAGTGTATTGGACATAAAACAACTCACAGATAATATAATGTTGTTGAAACTTCATTATGTGTTTGATTAGCATTCATATCGGTATCATGTACTAATACAAATATGATGCAATACATCTCACTTATACTCCTCTAGAAAGGGAAAACTTCATGCAATCTATAATTAAGAATAAGCACAGTATAGGTTTAGGTATTTTGACATGATGTTTGAATAACAAATGTGCTACCTTGACCAAACAAGGTCATCTTTGTTGTCACTCGATGATTAGAACACATGCATTCACTTTATTCTTGGTGAGGTATGATGGTTCTACCCTGGAAATTGGCAATCACATTGGGGAACCCCAAGAGGAAGGTGTGATGAGCACAACAACAAGTTTTCCCTCAGTAAGAAACCAAGGTTTAATCGACCAGTAGGAGAAAGGAGTGACTTCTGAAGGTGTTGCTAGCTGACTATTGGCAGGACGCACAACCGGCGTCAGCAACAACGTGGAACCTGCACACAACACAACCAAAGTACTTTGCCCCAACTTACTGTGAGGTTGTCAATCTCACCGGTTTTTCTGAACACAAGGGATTAAACGTATCGAGTGGAAAGAGATATTTGCAGTAATTAAAGAGAACACTGCTTGTAGTAAGTAAACATAACAGGATTACAGTAGATGAATTTATCAGTATAAAGGAAAGGACCGGGGTCCACAGGTCACTAGAGGTGTCTCTCCATAAAGATAAATAACATGTTGGGTGAACAAATTACAGCTGGGCAATTGACAGAATACCAACCATACATGTCAAGATGATTACTATGAGATTCGTTTGGGCATTACAACATAATACATAGACCGTAATCCAAATGCGTCTATGACTAATAATCCACCTTCCGATTATCGTTTGAACCCCTTTTAGTATTAAGTTGCAAGCAACACATTATCGCATTAAGCAATGTGTGTAAAGTAAACAATAGAATTACCCTTAGATAAAACATTGTTTTTTTCTCCCTAGTAGCAACAACACATCTACAATCTTAGAAGTTATTGTCACTCTTCCAGAAAACTAGAGGCATGAACCTACTATCGAGCATAAATACCCCCTCTTGGAGTCATAAGCATCTACTTGGCCAGAGTATCTACTAGCAACGGAGAGCATGCAAGATCACAAATAACATATCACAAGAATATACAATCGATCTCTACATGGTATTCAATATTCATCGGATCCCAGCAAACACAACATGTAGCATTATATAAGGATGATCCTGATCATGTAGGGCAGCTCACCAGATCTAAGCACGAGGCACAAATTGGAGAAGACAACCATCTAGCTACTACTATGGACCCATAGTTCAGGGATGAACTACTCACGCATTACTTCGGAGGCGGGCATGACGATGTAGATGCCTCCGGCGATGATATCCCTCTCCGACAGGGTGCCGGGAAGAGCTTCAGAACTCTCCCGAGCTAGGGTCTGCAATGGCGGTCACGACGGAACTTTTCATGGATGGAGGCTTGGGTGTTTAGGTTTTTCCCGAGATCGTGAATAAATAGGCGGAAGGGCGAGGTCGGTGGAGACCAGGGGGCCCACACCACCCCTTGGCGCGGGCCCAGGCCTAGCCGCGCCAAGGCATGGCGTGGCCTCCCTGTGGCTCCTCTTCGACCCCCCTCTGGACTCTATCTTCATTACGGAAAATATTGACTTCGGCTTTTGTTTCGTCCAATTCCGAGAATATTTCATGTACAATTTTTCTGAAATACAAAACAGCAGAAAACAGGGAACTAGCACTGTGGCATCTTGTTAATAGGTTAGTGCCGGAAAATGTATAAAAGTGCAACGAAGTATGAGCAAAACATATATGAATTGGTGTAGAACAAGCATGGAGCATCAAAAATTATAGATAGATTTGAGACGTATCAAGCATCACCACATTAACTCCTGCTCGTCCTCGAGTAGGTAAGTGATAACAAAAATAAGTTTTGAGGTGACATGAATTCAACACAATCTTGATCAAGCTAATGTAAAGCATTGTGAGCTGGGATGAAAGTACTCTAAACATAGGCATGATAGATATAACTCTAACAATAGAACTTAGCAACTATGTTATAACATGAAGAGTAACTCAAACCAAGGATCATTAATAATTGTGCATTGAAAGCAACTGTTTGTTTATGAGCATAGATAAAACATAGCAAAGTGGTACTCAGCATGTCCTTTATGAAATAGCAAAACATAAATACTAGGACACCTTTAAAGTTCAAAGGCCAGGGTGACGAGATACAAGTAATTTAAGAACAAGCAATAGCATAACCATGAATCAATCAATAATAATTTTGGTACTATGCACATTGTACTAAGAAAGACAACTATGCTCTCTTAATTGGTGCATAAAGCAGAAGATGAAGACTCAATATAAAAGTAAAAGAAATACTCTTTGCAGAGTAAGAAAGATTAACAAGTTTTATAAACATTCCAAATAGTATGGTACTCATTAGTTTTGATCTCTCATTGCCCCTATCATAAGCATCTGGAATGGTTGAAGTTAATGTGATGGCAAATATGAGCTATATGCTTGACAAATAACAAGTTGAAAATCTCGTGCCCCTTGAATACGAGTACCTAAACCTCATGCTACTCAACTTAGGTCCCAAATAAGTTCTTGTTATTGTAAATATACATGTATCATCGAGAACCGCCAACGGGGTACCTCCTGCACCGTGATATGGAAGTACTCTTGTAGGAGCAATCCCATGCAAAAATGACAAGACAAACAGACAATGAGCATCTTAGCAATCTTTTTATTTACTATGGGTATAGCTTTTTATTGAAAATGCTTCATAGAATGCTCACTATGGTTCGCTGTAAATTTTCACCATGAATGATGCATGGCTTAGATTAGCGGCCCATGCGCTTCTCTAACACATATACAAACTCCATGGACTTACAAGTTTCCATTTTATTCCGCTAGGTATCCATAAACATAAGAACATGACATCAACTAAATATGAATAAGTGAAATGTTGAAAGCGTTCCACATGAAAGCATGGTTGTGCTAACTCCCAACTTGCAATTTGCATATATATAAACTTCATAAGATAGTCACAATGATCAAGTTTATTAAGTTCAAGAAAGTAAATGTTCCATCAAGTTCGTGAGAGCTTTACTAACTAATTTTCTCATGCCAAAATTTAGTTTGAAAGATAAATAAAAACATGATGAATATACTCGGAATAGCAATAATGATAGTAGGTAGATATAGTGGCCACAATTGGCAAACTTTGGTTATTAGCGGTTGGATGCACGAGTAGAGCTTATACTTAGTACAGGCGAAGGCTAGCAAAAGACTGGGAGCGGCCAAATAAGAGAGCAATAATGGCCATAATCATGCATAGTGACAAAACATTATCAATCAAAGCATAAAGTGATATTACAAGTCAAAAACTAAATGAGCATAGAGGCTTTAGTTGACTGTTCGTAGTCATAGCATGGTATAAGCATGTACCAGGTCAACCCAATAAATCATCAAAGGAGAATACTACAATATTATCCTTTTTATGATGGAAACAATACATGATTCTTTCAATGACCCATTAAGTACTCTCAGCTATTTGAGACAAGTCATGATACAACAATAAATACCAAGCATATGACAAGAATAACATCCAACAAGACATGCCAAAGTCTATGCCACAGTCTAGACAAGCTTCCTTTTGCATCACTATAGGCATGAAACATTTTACTTGTCTCCAACACCAATCAACTTATTTGAAATAACTGTCAGAGATGAAAAACAATATGGACTAGAGAGCTAATGATGATAAATAAAGAATACTAACGATCTCTGAACGTAATTCGAGTGAAAGAACAAGAGCTAAACGCAGTACTAGAAAATTAAAACACTCGCAGAACAATAAGAGCGAAAACTAGAGTGTTCTATGCAATTAAAATGGAGTGTGTCTTTCTCCAAAACAAATATGCCGGGATCAAACCATATGCTACAGCAAACAAAACTAAACTAAACTAAAAACTAAAATAAAGATGCTCCAAGAACAACACACAGTGTATGAATCAATAAAAATATAGCGCATAGAAAGATGACATGTTGCTTTGTTGATGAAGAGTGGATGCCTTGGGCACCCCCAAGTTTTTGACGCTTGTACCTCTTGGATATTTCTTGGGGTGACATGGGCATCTCAAGCCTGATCTTTTTTGCATTCTTCATCTCATTACATCATTTTTATCTCCCTACGCTTGAAAACTTCATTCATATAAAACTTCACACAATTCTTATTAGCAACATTAGTACAATCAAAATAATAAATCCACTTGGGTTCAGTTCTAACATATATTAAAGCATCAGCTACTGTAGCAACTTCTTCAAAAAGCTCTTTGATGAAAAGAACTAAAAAAGAAAGAGATTAAGAGGCAAATGCAAACAGTGGCAGAAATCTGTCAAAACAGAACAACAGGTAAAAATCGATTTAAAAAAAATCTTCTTTTGATCAGATATAAAAGTGTTCAACCAATGGAAGTTAGATAATAACCTGGGGCATATGCACACAAATTGGCAGCTCAAAATTCCGCTCTGGCTGTGAATACGAATTTTTGTGGTGACAGCATAGAAAGTGTTTTCAGGACAGCAACTTCTCCAAACCTTACTTTCTTCCTATTAGAGGTTATTCTTGGCACAAAAACGAAATAAAAATGATAAGGGGAGGTTATTACAGAGGTAATAACTTCCAAGACTCAATTAAAGAAAAAATACAAAAATTAAACATGAGTTATCTTCCAAGAGTTTTTTTCTTTAACGCCTTTCAGCTAGGCGCAGAAAAAGAGATAACATCAAGTATTATTAAGTGAAGAAGCATCAACATCATAATTGGTGGAGCCTTGCGTCTACCCCTCCTATCTTTACGCTTTTTATTAGGGAAATAATAAGAAGTACCTGGTGTGGAGGTGCAAGTCATGGTACCTTTCCCAACATCTATCTTTGCTCCCACGAGTTTTAGCAGAGATCGTCCAAGCATGATTTGTCCCTTTCCTACACATCCAATGACAAGATAATCAGTAGATACCATCCTTTCTAGGATTTTTGTATGCACTCCTTCAGCAATTCCAATTGGTAATATAACAACATTAAAGGTAAGAGATATTTCTTCTCCACCCTCAGAAAGTCCCCAAAGATTTAAAGACTCGTAAATATCTTTAGGCATAAGATAAAACTCAGACATAATATCGCAAGGAGCATAAAAAAATTCACTACCTATATCAACTTTTACTGAAGGGAGCCAACTTGAGGGTTCAGAATTTATTGGAACATGATCATACTTCTCCCGAAGCATACTATAACATTCTTTGAAGCTAGTTGTATTTTTCTCAAGAGTATTCAATCTAGAAAAAACACTCACAAGGGATGAATAAAAATTACTAGGTGAGATGTATGTTGCAATGAACTTTTTTATGGCAGTAAAAGCTTGATCTCCATCAGAATTAAGGATATATCCTCCTACTACGGTGTCCAAAGCATATCTATAACGAAGAATAAGACCAAAATAAAAGCTACTAAGAAGCAAGCCTAGAGCCATTTTAGGTTAAGTTTTATTATAAGAGTTATTAATTATAGACCAAGCTTTCTTAAAACTCTCCTCGCTCCCTTGTTTGCAAGTAAATATCATTTCATCAGGCGACATAGTAACAGGAATAGACATAGAAACAACTTAAAATAGGAACTAATTTTTTTTTGTTTTTGATATAAAGAAACGAATAAGACAAAATAAAGTAAACTAAGCAAAACAATAACAAAGTAAAGAGATTGGAGATGAGAGACTCCCCTTGCAGAAATCCTCTTTCTCACCGGCAACGGCGCCTGAAAATCTTGATGGTGCTGCTGTGGAAGTTGGCAATCACGTTGGGGAACCCCAAGAGGAAGGTGTGATGAGCACAACAACAAGTTTTCCCTCAGTCAGAAACCAAGGTTTAATCGACCAGTAGGAGAAAGGCGTGACTTCTGAAGGTGTTGCTAGCTGACTATTGGTAGGACACACTACCGGCTTCAGCAACAACGTGGAACCTGCACACAACACAACCAAAGTACTTTGCCCCAACTTACAGTGAGCTTGTCAATCTCACCGGTTTTGCTGAACACAAAGGATTAGATGTATCGAGTGGAAAGAGATGTTTGCAGTAATTAAAGAGAATAGTGCTTGCAGTAAGTAAAAAGAACAGAATTGCAGTAGATGAATTTATCAGTGTAAAGGAACGGACCGAGGTCCACAGTTCACTAGAGGTGTCTCTCCATAAAGATAAATAACATGTTGGGTGAACAAATTAGAGCTGGGAAATTGACAGAATACCGACCATACATGACAAGATGATTACTATGAGATTCGTTTGGGCATTAAAACATAATACATAGATCGTAATCCAACTGCGTCTATGACTAATAATCCACCTTCCGGTTATCGTCTGAACCCCTTCCAGTATTAAGTTGCAAGCAACAGATTATCGCATTAAGCAATGTGTGTAAAGTAAATAATAGAATTACCCTCAAATAAAACATTGTTGTTTTCTGCCTAGTAGCAACAACACATCAACAATCTTATAAGTTATTGTCTTCCATAAAACTAGAGGCATGAACCTACTATCGAGCATAAATACCCCCTCTTGGAGTCACAAGCATCTACTTGGCCAGAGTATCTACTAGCAACGGAGAGCATGCAAGATCATAAATAACATACGGAAAGAATGTACAATCGATCTCAACATGGTATTCAATATTCATCGGATCCCAGCAAACACAACATGTAGCATTACATAAGGATGATCTTAATCATGTAGGGTAGCTCACAAGATCTAAGCATGAGGCACAAATTGGAGAAGACAACCATCTAGCTACTGCTATGGACCCATAGTCTAGGGATGAACTACTCATACATCACTTCGGAGGCGGGCATGGCGATGTAGATTCCTTCGATGATGATCTCCCCCTACGGCGGGGTGCCGGGAAGAGCTTCAGAACCCTCCCAAGCTAGGGTCTGCAATGGCGGCCGCGACAGAACTTTTCGTGGATGGAGGCTCGGGTGTTTAGGTTTTTCCCGAGATCGTGAATATATAGGCGGAAGGGCGAGGTCGGTGGAGGCCAGGGGCCCACACCACTTGTTGGCGCGGGCCCAGGCCTGGCCGCGCCAAGGCATGGTGTGGCCGCCATGTGGCTCCTCTTTGACACCCCTCTGGACTTTGTCTTTATTACGGAAAAATATTGACTTCGGCTTTTGTTTCGTCAAATTCTGAGAATATTTCCTGTACAACTTTTCTGAAATACAAAACAGCAGAAAACAGGGAACTGACACTGTGGCATCTTGTTAATAGGTTAGTGCCGGAAAATGTATAAAAGTTCAACAAAGTATGAGCAAAACATATACGAATTGGTGTGAAACAAGCATGGAGCATCAAAAATTATAGATACATTTGAGACGTACCAAGGTAAGTAGATCTCAAATTTTCTGTCATTATCCAATCACTACCACCATAGTTTGATCAGAACAAGAACTTAAGAAGGGGTACATAATGTGCATCTATCAATACATTTTATAGAAAATAGAATTTCAATCACTAATATCATCTCACAAAATAAAGATCCACACATAGAAATTACATATTGATGCATGTAAAATGCATGTATGAAATTTGTAGTTTGTTGACACATATTCCCACATATTTGCAACATATATGATGTTATATCCATGTTTTATATTGATTTTTAGGGATTTACCAATGATCTCCTTTATTTTGGTTATGACCATGCAAGACAGGAAAACCCTATTTTGTATATTTTATCTTTCAGGGACCTAAACAAAGTCAAATGGAGCTAGGATTTAAGGGATGTCAATATTTCATCAAGAGAAGCATCTAGAGCACTTGGACCTCACGAGAAGGGCCAGGAGGGCCAAAAGAGCGCGCGCCACCCTGCTATTTTTCTCATCGGTCATCTGATTCTCTTGATTCTTTCACCCACGGACTCCGTCTGACCTAAAAACCTATATATGAAGGACTTCTCGAGGCTTCCTAGGGGAGAGCGCCGCAGAAACACCGAAAAACCAAAACATAGCCAGAACTAGCGAAGATTGGAGGGGAAACTCCGCCGGAGTCGCTGTCGGAGGGATCTCTACCTTCTCCAACGTCTCCACCATGATGAAGAGGGAGTAGTCCACCTCTAGACTATGGGTTTATGGAAGTAGCTTGATCTATTTCTCTCTTGTTCTTCATAGATCTAGTACCATATGATCTGCCCAACATGATTATGGTCATATATGTAATTCCTATGTGGTGGTTCTTTATTATATGATTTGATATATGAGTTTGGAACCTATTATGTGTAATATGTATTGATAGAGGCATATCATGTACCCCGTTCTCAAGTACTTGTTCTGATCCAACTTGTATGCAAGAGCCATGTGTGGGGAGAAGTGTGTATTAGATGGAGTAGCATGGTTGTAGTGATTGAATAGTGACAACAAATTCAAGATCTACTATGATATTTACCTTTCTTTTACTGCCTCACTAGGGATAAAGTGAATTCATGTGCTATAATTATCATGTGACAGCTTGATAATCTTGTTTGGTCAAGGTAGCATATTTGTGATTCAAACATTATGTCAAATTTACTTAAGGCTATACTCTGTTGATTCTTAATTTAAGATTGCCTAGAGTTTTCCCTTATATTTTCTGCAATTTATTAATCCAAAAATACAAAAATATTTTCTTCACTTGCAAATACATACAAAACCCAAAAACAACTATCATTTCATTCCTTTTATCTTGCTTGTTTAGTTTACTTGTTGTACTTTACTTTATATTGATATTTCATATTACTAATACGAAACCTTGTGCCTAACAACCATATGGTAGAGTTTGGGACACAAGACAAAAACTTTGCTTGGCATGTTGCTATAATAGGAGAAGAAGAATCAGCCTCTAGCCAATTCCCCGAGAGTTCGATATAAACCCTTGAGTCACCCTTGCGGGGAAAACACGCTTGCTACCACACTCTGCACTTGGAGTCCCAAGGAGTTGGTATGCATGGAGTTGTTGCCATCACATATATGACCATAATCACGTAAGGCAGCTCATATGGTTCGAAACAATGATAACACAAGAGAGAGAGAGAGAGAGAGAGATCAAGCTACTACCACAAACTCATAGTACAGAGGTTGAGTACTCTCTCTTCTTCATGGAGACAGTGATGATGATGTTGGAGAGGGTGGAGATCGAACCGAGGATGGCTTTGAAGGCGTTTCCCCCTCCAATCTTTGTTGGTTCTGGCTCTGTTTCGGCGTTTTTGTGTTTCCGCTCTGCCCCTTCTGAGATCGTGTCGGAGACCTTTTTATATGTGTTTTTAGGTCAAGACTCAGAGTTAGGGCTAAAGATGGACGACTTAGGACGGTCAAGGAGGAAACAAGTAAGGGTGGTGCAGTCCCCCTGGGCCGCGCCATCTAGGCTATTTTGGGCCTCCGGGCTCCGCTCACGAGGTTCTAGTGCTCTAGGTGTTTCACTTCATGAAAAATAATCCTCGAAAAATCTCATGTCCATTTGACTCCATTTAGGTTCCTGAAAGTTAAAAATACGTAAAACAGGATTTTTGATGTGGGCATTACCCTTCGGGTAACCAACATTAGACTACCTCCTCTGGCCCAACTAGGGGCCCATGAAGATCGCCCAACAACCAAGATGGGCCTATACATCGGTTCTAGCTGAGGAGACCTACCCGAAGAAGGATTCTTGACGAACAAGGCGAGAAGACGCTATAAAAGGAAAGACTAGAATGGATCTCATTGTAACCTAGTCAAGTACGGACAGAACTCTTGAGACCTGACCTGCTATATAAAGGCCAGGAGAGGGTCTGCCGAGACACAACATTAATGCGTAGATTCACCGCAAGTCAGAGCTAGAACCCTAGAATCTTAGCCTCTCGACGAGACAACCACCACAGCCTATCGGCTACCCCATTGTAACCTGATATATTCGATAATCAAGATCAGACAAGCAGGAAGTAAGGGTTTTACCTATCGAGGGCCCCGAACCTAGGTAAATCTCTCTCCCCGTTTGTTTGGTATCCGATGTCTCATGCTAGCCTACCGGATTACGTCAATCCTAAGCCCCTCATGGTGGGCATTGCCGAGGACCAACCTTATTGTGGATATACTTCATAGGTATACCATCGACATGGTCCGATTCCGGCAAGCCCAGGTGGCCCACAGATGGTGGTGATGGCATATGGCCCACCGGGCGGCCCAGTTGTTGTTGATCAAGATGGAAGATGTCCAACCCAGGAACAAGGAGCCGGATCCCAACCGACCTATGATGTAGCCGGATCCGAACCGACCTATAGAGGTACCCGGATCCGAACCGACCTACAGAGGTACCTGGATCCAAAGAGGTCTATGCCAGGAGTCAGATCCGTGAAGGCCCATGAAGGAAGCCGGATCCATGACGACAAGTTAGGAATAGGTGGATCCTTGACGTTCACGACAATGTAATATTTCGTAGTTAGGCAACTTGTATTCCGGGTAGGACTCTCCGTAGAAACCCTAGATCCAGGCGCCTATATAAGCCGGATCCTGGGAGCCCTAGAGGCAGATCTCGAGCGAGAAGCGGCACAACCACAACTCATTGTAACAACGCAAAAGCGCCCAGATAATTCCAGACAAGCAGCAGTAGGCCCTGTCTTCGAGCAGGTGTTCCGAAGCTGGGTAAATCGCGTACCACCGTCCTGAGGACTCTCCGCCCTATGGCCCCTACTTCTTCTCCCCTCCATGAGGATCCCTCCTCTGGAGTACTGTCGAATAGGCAACGACAGTTGGCGCCCACCGTGGGGCCAGCGGCGTCTGGAGGCCGGAACCGGGAGGGTTCCACCATGGGAAGCTTCAACTTTCCGATCGTTCTTCTGTCGAATTCTGGATTCCGACTAGGACAGACCCCGTCAAGTTCTTCATCATCCCAATCGGCGGGTTACACATCTTCATCGGTGAGACCGTCGATTTCGACGGAAACGCACTAGTAAGTACTGCAGCTATGACCACCGCTGCGCTGGACAAAGCAGCAAAGATTCGATCTGAGTTGCTGGATCTTCCTAAAGAAGACTCCGCCTTAGATCTGAAAATTTCAAATCCTGGTTTTGGCAGTCGGATCCGCACCTATATTTTGGTAGCCGGATCCATACCTATTTTTGGTTGCCGGATTCGCGCCTACGTTTTTGGTAGTCGGATCCACACCTATATTTTTGGGTAGCCGGATCCACACCCCAATTTTTGGGTAGCCAGATCCGCACCTCAATTTTTGGTAGCCGGATCCATACCTATTTTTGGTAGTCGGATCCGCACCTACATTTTTGTAGCCGGATCCATGCCAAAATTTTGGTAGGTGGATCCGCACCTAAATTTTTGGAAGTCGGATCCACACCTAAATTTTTGTAGGTGGATCCGCACCTACAGGACCACTGCGACAATCAATCTCGCACCGGCTCGACGGAACGCCAAAGAAAAACCGCCACGACCGACATTGACTCCGCTCCAAACAGCTAAGTCCCTATTTATATTTAATATTTTAAAATTTTATGATCATGAGATTAAGATTGGTTCACTCATATCCTGAGTCTTTTACCGCTTTCACTGTTGGTCATATCTTTCCCACGATTTGCCTCACGCTCGTGAAAAACTTTGTACTATTTTTGCCGATTAAGGCTCTAGTACGCTGCAAAAATTCCGCTTTTGGGCGTTAGCTTAAGTTTTCTGGCCTACACGTTTTCTGTTGTTTTATGTGTGGATTCCTTAGTAGTGACATCTCGGTACTTAAAGTCGGCCTCTGTTTCTGAGGTTCTTGATTTTTTCACTATTAAGCGCTATTGCCTCAGCAGATGTTCTGTGTTTAAAGTTTGCCGTCTCGCGAAAAGTCAAGCATATAAACCAGAAGAACAGATAAACCAACACTTGCTTAAAACATATAAATTATATTAACTGTTCAAGATAGTCGAGTTTTTTCCGCCTTGACAGTTTTATGTTGTTCAACTGCTGCATAGTTTCAGCTTTAAAACATTTGTTCAAAGACCGTTTTTGTTCCGCCTTACATTTGTTCGTTGAACATGATCAAAGAAAAAAATTAATACAAATATGTTTTTATGTTTATGTATCAGGTACATGACACTTGGACGTACAACAGTCCCCCGAGGTTAGGCGGATCCATGGCGTGCACAGCTGGAAAAGCAACTTGAGTCTTGATTCCGCTATGCTTAGCCGGAACCAACCCTCGGGGGCTGCGGTTTGATCTTAGGTGAAAAGTGTGTTTCCTTTCGGGTATCAGTGCTGGAAATTTCCGCTTAGATGCTTGGGATTTACGCTATTCCTAAGTCACATATAAATATAAAGCTACTCTAAGAGCACCAAGCCGGATTTTCAAGTAAATTCACCTTGGCGCTCGGGAGCTACATCGATGAAGTTCTCTTTGGAGCAACAAGCCGGAAATTTTCCACCTTGACGCTTGGGGGATAAGTTTCTGAGCATCGAGTCTCCTTGGAGCAAGCCGACTCAACGCTCGGGGGCTACATACATATGGTTATGTCAAGAAAATTTTCAAAGATGGCGAAAATCTGGCTAACTAGTCGGATCCGCACCTAATTTTTTGGTAGCCGGATCCACACCTAATTTTTGGTAGCCGGATCCGCACCTAATTTTTGGTTGTCGGATCCGCACCTCAATTTTTGGTAGCTGGATCCGCACCTAATTTTTTGGTAGTCAGATCCGCACCTATATTTTGGGTAGTCGGATCCGAATCTACATTTTTGCTAGTCGGATCCATACCGAAGATTACGTTGGATGGTATCTCCGAAGAATCTGACCATTGGATCATGAAGTTTCCGACCAATACTTGGTTGGAGATATGAAGTTTGGAGTCCTTGAAGATTCTCTATTATTTGTTCCAGCCAAAGGATGAAGATACATGCGCAAGCTGAGCTGGATGGAAGAACGGTGAATCTCGGAGAACTCCGGGGCTACTGTTGTGGATATACTTCATAGGTATACCATCTACATGGTCCGATTCCGGCAAGCCCAGGTGGCCCACAGATGGTGGTGATGACATATGGCCCACCGGGCGGCCCAGTTATTGTTGATCAAGATGGAAGATGTCCAACCCAGAAACAAGGAGCCGGATCCCAACCGACCTATGATGTAGCCGGATCCGAACCGACCTATAGAGGTACCCGGATCCGAACCGACCTACAGAGGTACCCAGATCCGAAGAGGTGTATGCCAAGAGTCAGATCCGTGAAGGCCCATGAAGGAAGCCGGATCCATGACGACAAGTTAGGAATAGGTGGATCCTTGACGTTCACGGCAATGTAATATTCCGTAGTTAGGCAACTTGTATTCCGGGTAGGACTCTCCGTAGAAACCCTAGATCCGGGAGCCTATATAAGCCGGATCCTGGGAGCCCTAGAGGCAGATCTCGAGCGAGAAGCGGCACAACCACAACTCATTGTAACAACGTGAAAGCGCCCAGATAATTCCAGACAAGCAGCAGTACGCCCTGTCTTCGAGCAGGTGTTCTGAAGCTGGGTAAATCGCGTACCACCGTCCCGAGGACTCTCCGCCCTATGGCCCCTACTTCTTCTCCCCTCCACGAGGATCCCTCCTCTGGAGTACCTTCGAATAGGCAACGACAAACCTCGTCAATTGACGTCGTCTGTGGGAAACCTGTCGGCACAAGGAACATCATCGGCTGCTTCGACCATGTCGACCACGACTCCACCATCATCGTCGACACCATCGTCGGCTCCTTCATCACCAAGCTCGGGGAACTCGATTCGTTTCGGGTCCTTCGAGTTTACTCTGCACACCAACTCGTCTCGTACGGTCTTCTCGGGCCTACGCGGCGGGTTGAATATGACGTTCGGGAGCCACTATTGCGTCGACGCTGAGGGCATCCTTCTGTTGCCTGATCCGTTCGCTCCTAGCACGTCAAGAACTGTGGCTTCATCGGCTGCAGCATCGACCGCATCGACTCCAATCTCGGTCAATCTTTCGACTACGTTGTCAGCATTGACTCCAACATCTTCGTTGTCGCCATCGTCACGCCGTTCAATGTCATCTATGTCCGTTGGATCCGACGATTCTGCATCGTTTGATCTGATGTTGTACTATTGCCTCAACTGCGACACCAGGCATGGGTTAGGTTCCGATGACACGCCTTTCGTCTGCAACGCCAGGTACTCCTCTGACGAAGAAAGTATCGACAGCATCGCCAGGGCAGCCACCTGGAGAGTGATGCATCACCAAATTTACGCCATCATCAACCCTGTCAGCGGAGAATTTTCATATCATCTAGAGTTATAAACCAAATAAAGAGGTCATTGGTAAATCCCCAAAAATCAATCTAAACCATGGATATAAACGGAAATTCAACTCGGCTCTCATGTGCATACGCTCCCTTGACCAAAACATCATACTTATAATTGTTAAAAAAATATTAATAAAAAAATTCACATGTATATCTCGACAATTTATGTGTATCACACAGTTTTGCGAAAACCCGATATTTTTATGGTCGATGTAACAAAGATAAAACATGTCTCACAAAAATCCTTATTTTTAGCACCAAGTTTTGTCCTTTTTACACATCCCAAACGTCAAGTCGATTTTTCATGGAAATTCATTGTGCCCACACAGCATGTGAAGATCTACACGTGAATTTTTTTTATTGGAATTTTTGACATTTTAAAATATATCAAAGATGCATTTGAAAATAAAGGGAGCATATGCATCCAAGAGCCGAAACATCTCTCCTTGATATAAGATTGTATAAGATGCAAATATATTGAAATATAAAACAATAAACTACAAAGTTCATTTATGCATTTTACATGCACCAGTCCTCCATGTAAACTTTACTCCACCAAGGAAGAGATAAATAGTGCTATCCGGTCGTCCCATATCCCTCTTCTCGTTTTAAGAAAAAAGCTTGTCTAATCTACGTGAGAGATTCTAGTGTGCTATGTGTGTGATCCTTGTGTTCTCATGATTGTGTCACATTAATGATGTGCCCAAACACGCACCATTATTCTCTGGTGATTGACATATTTGCAGTAAAGAATGATAAACATTGAGATAATACATTTATGTATAAAAAATGATTTTAGTCCACCAACCTACCCGTGGAATAAAATTGGTGCTCAACTTAGGGAGAAAAGAAGCTCTGCATGTTTCCCGTATGCCTTCCCAATCTTCTTGATCATCTCTGCTTTCCCTCCCCTATCAAGCCCCTCCTCCTCCTGGGCATATGTGCCTTTGGTTGTGTGTCCTTTTCTGCCACCTCCTCTTCCAAACCACCATGGAATGTCCTCGTGGAGCTTGTCGTCACCCGATTTGGCTTAGGCGAGGCTCTTGGTGAGCTGGATTAGTGGACGGTAAGCCCTAATCGGTGAAGTCGGTGTGTCCATTGTTGAGGTTCAGAGGTTAGTGAAATGGAAAATTTGATGTTTTGTAGGGTTTCAAAATGTTGTAATACCATATGACCCTTGATACACACACGCATGTGACATTTTTAAATACAGGTGATGTCATCGATGTTGCATCATGCTACAAAGTTTTGTATTCATGTTGTTGCATACGTTGGTTCTATGTTGCATATGGTATGATTGATTTTCTCAACTATTTGTTGTGACTAATGGGTATGTTCCATACATTAATTTTATGTTGCCCACATGGATTCGTAATGTTTCAAACCTTTCCTATTTTTTGTGGTCCATGAGGAGAATGTTGCATGCACACATAAAAATGTTGTGTGACCAGGTTAAATGCTGCATTGATCGGACGGTCTACACGAGTGACTGGTTGGTCATAATTGAACTGACACCTAGCGCCCACCTTCTTATAAACCATTGCCGGTTGGTCATCCGTGTCGTGATCATGTCGATGGTGCCAACAGACTAGAGCGAACCCAATTGATACATAAGTACATAACCTACAAATAGTTAGATTATCATCTTCTCTATTTTCACAATATAATCATGCACACATATCCAAATGAGCCAGAACTTACAGATCAAGAAGGATAAGAGAGCATTGCCTACCACCTAAATCAAGCTAATTAATCGAGATATCAGCACGAGATGTCAAAGTGTTAAAAAGTAATACAAAGATCGTGCCAACCGAAATGAGCAAGGGGGCAATCAAAGAAGATGTATTGTGTAATAGATACTTCTTCACTGCAAAAACAACATTGCAGTTCTCGAAAATGTGTTTTGGCGAATCGTGTGTCGATGATAGGTCCACTAAAGAAGGGGCAGTGGCATTAGCTCAAGATGGAGAATCATATTTTGGTAGAGCGGAGAGTTGAATTTATCAAAATTGTTCCACCCACTTGCTAGAGTTCAGTATGTTGTGCTTTGACTTGTGTTGGTAGGAAAAAGTGAGATTCATCGATTTATAAGCACTTCTAGTTAGTTCTATCTATGGTGTGATTACAAACTTTGTGCGCGTGAATCACTTTATATGGTGATCCAAATTTATATAAACGCAAACTTCTTACGAGCGGAGCGAGACCCATTGCAGTAGGTTTGGGCCTAGTGGAGTGGAGTGGCTTGGGCCAGGTTGATTCGTGCTAGTTTGATGCCCTTTTGCCCATCGTGATTCTAACATATCATCTTTGTAATCGCAAAACAGTAAAGAAAGAAGAAGACAGCTCAAGATCGATGTACAAGTGGATGCAATTAGGTCACCATTGGTTCATATTTTACAAATCTCCAAGTCCCAGCAGCTGTCCTATGTAATCAGACCTGCATTAATCAACAAAGGATCTTTTGCGGTACTCTCTCTCATCGCTCGTCACACAAAACGAAACCACGTTCTTACAAGGACGCGTCCGTACATTTTTTGCAGCCGAGCTGACAGAAGCGTATACACTGCTCGACGACCGAGACCGGCCGCGCGCTTAAGAGGAGCCGAGGGTGTCGAAGATGGTGGTGTGCAGCGGGTCGCTGAGGTGGGTGGCCCAGTTGTTGAGGGGCCCCTTGCCGGTGGCGGCGGCCTGCACGGCGAAGCCGAGGAAGCCGACCATGGCGAGGCGGGCGTGCTTGATCTCCGCCAGCTGCAGGGTTTCCTTCTTCTCCGGGTCCGCCGCGAGGCCCAGCGGGTCGAAGTATGAGCCGCCGGGGTACAGCCGCCTCTCCGGGTCCAGCTCGGCGTTGCGCTGGAACTCGATGTAGCCGATCACCAGCACCTCGATCCAGATGAGCGTCGTGATCGTGAAGGGCAGCGGCTGGCCCAGGTACGACGACCCGTCAATCAGCTCCACCTGCCACACCATCGTTGCACAGATCAGTATGTGCGTCTTCCAGAATTCAGATGCTAGATGTGCATGTATGAGATGGAGACGGCGTCATCGTGTTATATACGTACCTTGCCGGCGTCCTGCCAGGTGACACCGGTGAGCCACTCGACGGTGAGGGCGCCGAGGGTGGCGAGCATGGCCCAGCGGCCGTGGATGAGCTCGCACTCGCGGAACCTCTGGAGGCCGAAGACCTCGGCGTAGGGCTGGAAAGGGGTGGCCTTGACGTCGGCGTCCTCGAACCGGGTGCCGATGACCTCCCCGGCCAGGTTCTGTGCCAGGTTCTGGTCCAGGGAGTCCGGGTCGTACTGCAGGTACTCCGCGGGCTTCCCGAGGCCGAAGGGGTCGAACCCGTAGTCGCCGATGAGCGTGCCGTCGAGGTACTCGGGCGCCTGCGCGCCGGGGAACCACAGCGGCCGGTCGGTGGTCGGTGGTGCCTTGGACTTCTTCGGCGGCGCCTTCTTCTTGCCGAAGCCGAAGCGCGCCACGATGCGCCCGTTCTGCGGCGCCGGGTCCGCGAGGCGGGTCCCGAGGAAGGTGCTCGCCGCCGCAGCCACCGACGAAGCCATGGCAACTCTAGCTCACTCCTCCTTGTCCTCCTCGGCCTTTGCGTGGATTGAGGTGGCGGTGGTGGTGTGTGGTGTGTGTGGTCGTCACGGGGTACAAATAGGTGCTTATAAGAAATTCCTGGTGTTATCTCTGCGTGGCACATCCGACGGTAACGAGGGCCACTGTGATCTATCTGACGGACTCTATAGCCTCTGCCTTATCCGAGTCTTATCTGTATGGTCCTATGAATGGGGGAGGTTGCGTTGGACGTTGGTGACACATGGAGGTCTCGGATTGGATGATGGGGCTTTGGGACGCTTGTGATTTGTGGTCTTCAGGGTGGGTGGGGCCGGAAAGATATGGTGTAAAAATGACCTTGGAAGCTTTGCGGTTCTGGCTCCTCACATAACTGAGGAAACACATTTTGGTCCTTAGTAGAAACGATGAATTGAATTTCCGTGGTTAGGTTTTGTGAGAGCACAAGTGTCATGATGAATTGCTGTCTAAGTTCAAAACCGTATCAGTGTGAAATTCTTTGATTTTGCTAACATTTTGCTTCTGTTATTATGTTGCTCGATTCAGTTGGGTGAAACAGAGTATAAGAATTCTCTATACACTTGGATGATCCAGGCATTATGATTCTTTCCACCTCAGATATTTGTCAGTTAACTGGGCCTAGAACGTACAGATTCAGATAGATAAACAAACAAGGCAAAATAATTTCCTTTCACCACAATATATAATTTCTCAGCTTGTGCCTCCTCGTATATATTGTCAAACAAGTGAAGAAAACGATACATTTGAACAGAGGAAATGAAGAAATTACAAAATACAGAACTCAATACTACGAATAATCTGGATCTTTTTGTACGGCAGAGTGCTACACCACACAGAGAGTAGCCAAAGATGCCCCTGATAGTTTCTCTACGCTGTCCAGACGTAAACTGTTAATATCTGTTATCCGTCCAAAGCTCTCCTCTGGTAAAGGCTCAGTTAATGCATCACGCCACAGCGTTTCCATCGAATTTCGCAACAGCTTCATTCGGTTTCGGTGTATCCAGTCTCTCTTGTCTCTTCTTCTTTTCCCTGCAAATGTGTTCAAAGTTATCTGAGATCAATTCACAGGAATAGGCGGTCTAACATAGTAAAAATGGTACTATAAGAAGTTACCTCTCGACATATTCCTTGAGAAGTTCCTTGGCTTGAACAAGCTTTGATAGCAAGTTGCGGTAAACGTCGAGGTCTCTATCCACGCTTTTTTTGTTGATGTTTAGAGCAGCACAAAGCTATCAAGCAAGAAGTAAAGTCAGTACCTATTGTTATATTAGCAAACTAACGATTACGGGTGTACTCCATTCTGAGATCATCACCAACAAACGGCTTAAATTCTTTACTGAAAATCTGAAATGTTTGTTGGACACTGTGCAAGTGCACTTCACATATGCTAGAATGCCTCTTGATGTTTCTCGACTATCATCCAGCAGTTCTCAGTTGAGCATCTTTGGAATGTTTAGACAGCCTTGGTGCAAAATTATTAAGCTACCAACAGCTCTTCTTTTCTTTGGTCATCCAAAGGAAGGTAGAGAAAGAAGAACGAGAAAGAAATAAAGATAGACAAGCAAAAACATTATAGTATCTTAAGTTCAAGCAGAACTGGAAAGCTATCATCCCCATAGACCTATTTGGAACACAAAATAGGGACATAAGCAGTTGTGAGGCTACCATACTGCAGTGGGTAGAACAGTGCAGCATTGAATTGGCAGCAGATGATGAAATATATTTATAGCAGCAAGCACAATTTCAATGGTTCTGCCCGCAGAAAAATCTCGACGCGCCCTTGCAGACATGCTACCAACCAACTTCCCTTGAATGAGTTGACTTTCTAATGTGTTGTTTTCTAGTTCAGCTCAATAAAACACCACATAACATAATTTACAACCTAGACGTATGAACAAGGGATGGCCAGTGCAGCTATGTAAAATACAATAAAGATGAGTAGTTCTATGCTTTATAAAGAAAGAGCATTCTGGTTACTAAATATTATATGCAAATGATTCCTCAACTGATTTTGGTCGTAGGCAAAATAAAACATTCTGAAAAGAAGTATTTTCAAGATAAAATTAGGAAATAAACAGGAACAGGAACATGGAAAGAGAAGCAACAACATGTACGAAATGTGCAAACAAAATAAATAATGGCAAGAACAACCTTGTCTAGTACTGTTGGCTCCGTTGCATTTGAGAGCTCAAGCAAACGGAACAAGCCAACTGCAAAGAACCGGCTGTAGCTGAAGTTTCCCTTACCCTGGGCCCTTTCTGATATATCTTTCAGAATGGACTCTATTTCGCCATCTCTGGACGAAAATTCAACTAACAGGTTACCATTCTGGGAGCGTGCCCACTCTTCCATCTTTTGTGCATCAGCTCTGAACAGAGAAATAGCAATTCTCAAATATTTGTTTGAAATAAAAATGTTACTTAAAGAGGAAGAATCTCTTATATTGATTCCAACAAACAAACCGAAGTAGCACCAAGTAATCGTGGTATTTTTATGCCAATGAAGCAGAGCAACTAGTGGCCCAACATACAGAACACAATAATTATTGTAATCTGGGAGATTTTAATGGAGACAAGGCGCTTAGGTTGATAAATCTTACTGTAAAAAAAGGATCGATTAACATATTTAAAGAGTTGAGGCCTCAGGGATAATAGATATACGAGTGCAGGAAGATTCACAGAAAAGCAATTTAACTATCAAACTTGCACCGATAGTGATGGAAATTACTTTGACGATTCAGAATGTGGATATGTAATAAAAATGCAATCTAATATAACTACAAGGTTCCAACATGATACTAGTTACAACCAGTTATATGAGTTCTGATATGCACCTGTATTGCTCAGGGTCTTCATTTAATGCTGTTACATATGACTTGAAGATGGCATCCCTATCCTCGTTGCTAGGGTACCCTTCCATAAGCTGATCATAGACGGTGACAAAGCCAAGAGCAAACACAGGATCATACTGATAGGTACTTTTGTATCTCATCAGATGTTGCTGCACCAAAAGTTCTTGTAGGACTGTACTGTAAATGCTTGGGATAGGACGCTTGTATGACTTTAGGAAGTTCAACTTTGTGTCCGCCACGGTAGGTGGAATATCTGCACAAGATTCACAACAGATGAAAATCAGACTAAGATCATTTATATTTGGTTATACTTCGCATGATTAAGCTTCTCTTGTGTATATAATCACAATATTCCTCCTATGTACATTTTATAGACAACCAAAAGCGCTTTAGGCTGCATCATAGTTGTATATGAATTAGCGAAACACTACATGAAAGTTGGACTAAATTTTTTAGTTGAAGTAGCAAAAAAAAAAAACATCAGCCTTCCAAAAGTTCACTAAGAAACTTTTTGCACTAGAAATATGTTCTTAGCACATGCACAAATGGTGGATAAATTAAGGCATCTGTGCAGAAACAACCGATCAACAGACTATAGCCATAAATCATAGGTTCATCACACAAACCAATCCAAAAGCAGAATTGAGCTTAACAGCATAACATCTGTCCTTTTATCCCCGTGTAGAGGCTGCACTACTTAACAGGAAGGATCTAAATTTCGCTACTAAACTCCACAGAAGGATTTTTGTAAAATCTTTGAGCTCAGGTTAGCCTGAAATAAACAAGTACTCAAAAGCACTAGTTGTCTGGCTGAAGGAGAACTTCCGTTAAGGTAGGGCGGACTCATGGAGTCATAAACTGTCTCTTGCAGATTATACTGAGACGATCCGGCGCCTCCTCCACTTGCAGACCTCCCTAGCTTACCAAATAAGTATTCAGTAATTTTAATAGCAAGTTGTCACTCTAATGTGTAAACTGCCAACTCGATCTTCTGGTTCATTCTGCAATAGAATAGCTACCTATTCGTTAAGTGAGTCAATTAATTGTCTTAGTTTGCACACCTCAATTAGTTTCATGTACTTCTTTACATACTGTCCTGGTCAGCAACGGTGCCATTCAGATTCAACCTGTAATTCGGTGGATGGGGGAGATTACTTCCTGAACATTATACTAGCTAATTTTCAGGAATTAAGATTAGAATTCCCAATATGAGCGGCATAATTGGAAATAATCATTTCAGATTGCAGCTTAATGCAATCTTGCAAATAGAGGTTGCCAAATGAGTCCAACAATTAGATGCTGAATTCGTACATGCTGGACATGATGGTAATAAGTATAGAGAGGCTTCAGAGTTCAGGGCACCGTGCCCCAGGTTGCCGCAGCCCACTCAAAGAAACGAGGGTTTGAGAGGGGCGCTGCAGAGGCGCGTCGGCGCCGCCGTGACGATTACTTAGTTAGCTCGAGCTTGATGGGGAGGATGGGGAACTATGGCGCCTGCCAGTCGACAAGCAAGAATACAAGAGACAGAGGGCGAACAAACTCACCACTTGTGGCGACGCAGCGCACCACCGAGCGTGAGCCCCGCCGAGACCTCGCGTTGAGCACGACACCGCCGGAGATGCTCACCGCGGCAGTGGCCGTCGACGGCCTCCAGTCGGCGGCTCGGCGCAGTGCAGCGAAGGGGAGCGACGATATGGCCGCCATGGAGGAGTCCTGAGCCTACTTCCGGCTCTTTCGCCGGCTACGGTGGCGGATGGTCGACACCGCCGGCGAGGGCAAAATAGTAATTGCGGGGGAGGACGGGAACGAGGAAAGGCTATTGCTCGTCTGGGAAGGGAAGGATGTGATCTTTCTTATCCAGTCGGCGAACGGAGGTTTCTTGGCCACCAGACGTTGCCACATGCGACGGCATTCTTTTGATTGGGAAATTTCATTTGTCTTGGACGGGTTTTTTTGACGTTTTTTGTTGAAATTGTATGGGCTTGGGAGGTTGGATTTGCTTCAGGTTCTACAGTTTCGATTTCTAGAACGATGTTTCGATGGATTAGTGTATAGACTTTAGCAGGTAATGTCCATCGAAGTATATTGGCGTGTTGTTACTAGTTACTGGTGTACACGCCACAAATTATGTTGATCTAGCAAACCATGTTGAGGTAGACGTTTTCTTGATTTGGTTTTATAGTTAATTGGATTTTCATTTGAAATATATGGGCTTCTCAGGTTGAATTCGCTTCAGGTTCCATGGTTACAATTTCTAGAACATTATTTTGATGGACTAGTTCAGAATTTATCGGGTAATGTCATATTGGCATGTTGTTTCTAGTTAGTGGTGTACACGTAAAAAACTATGTTGATCTAGCAACCAAAGAACACGTTAGGGGGGCATATTCTTGATTTTTCATATTTACTTTGCATTTGCATTTCAAAGTAACATTCAATATATGGAAAGGTTAAAAAAGCATCTGTATTTGTACCAATATAAGAAGTAGGAGCTAGGGTTCTTCCAATTCCTGTTAGCAATTGGCAATAATTATACTTTTGAGTAAATTACACCTTTTGCTCTCTAATTCTGGTCTTATGATAGTCTTATCATATTCAAGCAATATTGCCGCATCTCGCCCCTTAGCTATACCAGCTTTTACCATATTTTATTATTTTCGTCAAATTGAAAATCTAGATCCACTTATTAGCATTTAGAAAATGGGTCCAAACCAAAACATATCAAATTTCATCCAATCTATACCTAATAATAAAGGGGCTAAGGTTTCTACCAAAATTTTCGTCAACAACATTTTTCTGGACCATTTTGCCCTCCCACAAAATCGCATAATACATACACATGCCATCATACCGGTTCGAGGTTTAGTTTCTGGCTAAAAAATGAGTCCCGCCCCGAGAGAGAGAGAGAGAGAGAGAGAGAGAGAGAGAGAGAGAGAGAGAGAGAGAGAGAGAGAGAGAGAGAGAGAGAGAGAGAGAGAGATCTGTGAGCCCCTCGAGTGATTGGATCCAAAAATGCATGGTCATGCTACATAAAGTTAAGAGTTAACCTAGCTAGTAAGGGATTCTGAATCATAGGATTGAGAAAGATTGATTAGCTTGGAGTTAACCGACTGTTGTGAGGAAAAGGGAAAGGCATGTACAAAACATTGAGATGGTTCGTACGATATTTTTATGCATGTTTAGAAGTTGGCACGTCTTGCTAGAGGCCGCTACCAACTATTGTCCGAGTAGAAGTACTCGTGTCATGTCTAGTCATGTGTGAACATATAGAGTCACACACTAAGGGCTCCTTTGATTCATAGGATTTGTAAAGGAATTGTGTAAGATTTGGATCCTATGGGAAATTTTGCTATACAAGTTATTTGATTCATAGGAACACATCCTATAGGAACTAATCCTATAGGAATCTTGTAGTGTAACTCTTATAGGAAAAAAGCATTATGTCATACCTCATGGAAAAAAAATTGCTACAATCAAACACACTCCATCTTCCCATAGGATTCACATAGACATGACATCTCAATCCTATGCTTTTCCTATTCATATGTTTTTCCTATCCTATGAATCAAAAGAGCCCTTAAGGGGTTGGAAGCCTAATTCGGATTGGATCCGCATTAGACCAAGCTTAGGGTACTAATAGGCCTGAAGCATTGGATACCAACGGGGATGGCTATATAACAGAGGGTGGGACGAGCTGATTAGGGTTGAACCACTCCACCCAGCCGCCACCTAGCCACCACTCCTCTCACACCAAGTAGTCCGGCGTGCGATGCTTCCACTCCGTACGTGGGGATACCTTGGAGGTGTTGCATCTGTTGTACTTGGACGAGCCGCACAAGATGGAGCAATTCGTGGGAGGAGGAGGAGGACGTAGTATGACTACACTGCCCCGACGTGATTCATCGAGTTCAGCAAATGAGCGGTTAGTGAGAATCTCGTGATTTATGACTACATCAATCCTGGTTTACGCATGAGAAAGTTTTAATTTGTGCTAGTGTAGCGTAACTGTATCCCTATAGTGGTATAAGAGCCAATATTGTAAAGTTATAGGTCTAGGATGATTGATATGAGAAATTGCATGGTGGTGGTCCAGGATTGGTCTATGATCTTGTGTTCGTGATCGTGTTGCAAAGGTCTTGGAACAACTTACCCCTGCCGGTTGGTTTCCGTCATCGGGGTAGACAGTGACACGTAAGTCCAATTGTGGCGCACAGAGATCAGTTTGATTGATCGAATCGGAACCTAGATTCATAATCGATTTACCGTGATCGTGCGATCGGGCTCCTTGAGCTTCGAAGGGTTTGATTCCGTTGTCAAACTGTTCCTGCTGCACACGAAGACCAAAGGAAATTGGTCAAATCGGAACAATAGTCGGTTTGGGGTAAATTTGATTTGCCGATCAAAATCTTTCTTGAAAATTGCATAGATTGGTTCTTCGAATTTTCGTAGTTTTCTGGACACCCAGAGATACATATACCGTGAGGGTGTTTCCCCTTCAAACCCCGCGGGGGGAAACCCCCTCGATTCCACCCTCCCTTAATTGTAGGCCCTTGTTTGTCGTTAAGTTTCATAGGGAATTGCAAGTTCACATATCTGGTAGAATGGCGATTCTATGCTTAACTTGTTTTTGCAGGATATATGTGAATAGTATGGCCCAATGTGTATGTGATGCACATTTGTAATATTCCGTGACTTGCGAGTCGTGATTAGGGCAACATGGCTGGAGCCAAAACTGTGTTGTCATATTATTGTATTATGGCTTGCGTGCCAACGTGTGATGATTCCATGATATTATGTAATTTTTTATTACTAGTTGTTAGGAGGTTTTATGGCAATGGAGGTCACCATGAGAAATGGGTCATTCGGTGTCACATCTATGTGAATGTTATTCTTATTGTTTTACTTCTACACATAGATGTTAGTAGTACAACGATCCCTCACAAATGTTAAGTTAAATATGCCCTCCCAACTAAATCTTGCATCATCCCATGCCATGTACAATTGATGGTGGGCCTATGAAATTAGGGTGCCTCGGTTTTCCTTGACCGGGTGGGTTTGTATCAGATACCTACATGTATAATGGTTGGTAAACTTAACAAGGTTATCTTAACCATTAAGGACCTTGGGGCATAAAGGTTGGGCACCTACTTTATGACATAGAGACGTCACCCAACAACAAGAGTCATATGTGATATGATTAGCAAGAGTTTCTTACCAATTTACCTTGTCTTCTATCAGTGATGCTAAAGTTTACTAGTCAACCTGTTAATTATGGAGCTTGAATCACTAAGTATTAATAGAGGGATATTAATTTTAGTGAGAGTACATGCTATTAAGTTGTTTAATACTCCGTACATTTTACTCTATCTTGGATTTTGGCTTAGTATTTTGCATGTTTTCCTGTTGTAGATCAATGGCACCGAACACTTCATCAACTTTTCTCTGCGTTCGATTATTGATAAAGATAAGCTTAACGGAACAAACTATCTGATCTCGGTTCATAACATGAGAGGTCTGATAAAAAGGAAACCTACAATGAATGGAGATAGGCCAGGGCAAAGTTTTCACCTCCAGCTGTGCATACATGAACGGGATAAAAGATAATAATAATAATAATAATAATAATAATAAGCATAATTGTGCATAATAAATTCAAATTAGATTATTGTGGGCGATGCGTCCTTATGTACAATAGACTCCAGTCGAGCAGGTTATGTCCAGACTATTGTCCAATGCAGTCATTCCAGTTGAGCTAGTTCTGAAGGATTATTAAGTTCTAAGCACAGACCAAAGCATATGTTAAGACTAATGATGTCACTGTTATTCCCTAATGTATCTCAAGCTACTACCATACTTCCCCTATTGTCACTAGGTTTCGCGTGAAGTAGCAGATTGCCACTAATCTCACCTCATTACCTTTTATCAATTATCGGGATCTCGGGTACTTGACAAGTCCTGGGATGAGGTAGGCAAATGTAATTAAAGCATAAAACCCAGGTGAAAGGATAGAAATGGTAACCTAGAGGGGGTAAAATAGGTTATACAAAAAAAATCTTTTGCAAGTTTAGGCTTTGCGGAATAGAAAGTGAGCCTAATGCAAACTAGGTGAGGCAACCTATATGATGATACAAGATACTTCAAGTACGAAGGCTATTGATGTCTACGCACGCTTCTATTCCTGTAGACAGTGTTGGGCCTCCAAGAGCAGAGGTTTGTAGAACAGCAGCAAGTTTCCCTTAAGTGAATCACCCAAGGTTTATCGAACTCAGGGAGGTAGAGGTCAAAGATATCCCTCTCAAGCAACCCTGCAATCACGGTACAAGAAGTCTCTTGTGTCCCCAACACACCCAATACACTTGTCAGATGTATAGGTGCACTAGTTCGGCGAAGAGATAGTGAGATGCAAGTGATATGGATGAATATGAGTGGTAATAGCAATCTGAAATAAAGATGGCAGCGAGTAAACATGCAACAGAACAGTAAATAAACGGAGTTTCGATGCTTGGAAACAAGGCCTAGGGATCATACTTTCACTAGTGGACACTCTCAACATTGCAATCATAAAGGAATATAAATAAGCACTTCACTATGCGATTCTGAATTACTACGAACACTAATTCATCATGTAGGCAAACCTTAAAGATGTATTCCCAAGTACTAATAAACACCTCACGCTGTCACTGTGAGCATTCATAGGAGGTACTAACACACCACAATTTCATAGAGACATCCAACTCAAATCATAACTCAGTGAATAAGAAGTATTCTGTGAAATATAGCCTAAGAGACCCACACGGTGCACACACTGTCACCTTTACACACGTGGGACAAGGAGTCTCCGGAGATCACATAAGTAAAATCCACTTGAATAGCATAAAGACATCTAGATTACAAAGCTCATCATATGGATCTCAATCATGCAAAGCAACTCATGAGATCATTGTATTGAAGTACATGAGAGAGAGATTAACCACATAGCTACCGGAACAGCCCTTAGCCTCGGGGGAGAACTACTCCCTCCTCATCATAGGAGACAGCAGCGTTGATGAAGATGGCGGTGGTGTCGATGGAGATGCCTTCCGGGGGCAATTCCCCGTCCCGGCGGCGTGCCGGAACAGAGACTTCTGTCCCCCGAATCTTGGCTTCGCGATGGCGGCGGCTCTGGAACTTTTCTCGTATCGTGGCTTATTCGTCTCGAAGATTTAGGTCACGAGGCATCTTATAGGCGAAGAGTCGGAGTCGGAAGGGGTCTGGGGGCTCCACACACCAGGGGGCGCCCCCCCCCCTCTGGCCGCGCCGCCAACTTGTGTGGGGGCCCTGGGCCTCCCCTCTGGTCCATCTTCGGTGTTCTAGAAGCTTCGTGGAAATATAAGATCGTGGGCCTTGATTTCGTCCAATTCCGAGAATATTTCCTTACTAGGATTTCTGAAACCAAAAAGCAGCGTAAAACAGAACCGGCACTTCGGCATCTCGTTAATAGGTTAGTTCCGGAAAATGCATATAAATGATGTAAAGTGTGTATAAAACATGTGTGTATCATCATAAAAGTAGCATGGAACATAAGAAATTATAGATACCTTTGAGACGTATCAAGCATCCCCAAGCTTAGTTCCTACTCGCCCTCGAGTAGGTAAACGATAACAAGGATAATTTCTGAAGTGACATGCTATCATAATCTTGATCAATACTATTGTAAAGCATATGAGATGAATGCAGCGATTCGAAGCAATGGTGAAGACAATGAGTAAACACATGAATCATATAGCAAAGACTTTTCATGAATAATACTTTCAAGACAAGCATCAATAAGACTTGCATAAGAGTTACTCATAAGCAATAGATTCTTAGTAGAAAGATTTGAAACAACACAAAGGAAGATATAAGTTTCAGCGGTTGCTTTCAACTTCAACATATTTATCTCCTGGATAATTGTTAACACAAAGTAATATAACAAGTGCAATAGGTAAACATGTAAGAATCAATGCACACAGTTGATACAAGTGTTTGCTTCTGAGATAGAAAGAATAGGTAATGACTCAACAATAAAGTAGAAGATAGGCCCTTCGCAAAGGGAAGCATGGATTACTATTTTTGTGCTAGAGCTTTTCATTTTGAAAACATAGAAACAATTTTGTCAACGGTAGTAATAAATCATATGTGTTATGTATAAGATATCCTATAAGTTGCAAGCCTCATGCATAGTATACCAATAGTGCTCGCACCTTGTCCTAATTAGCTTGGATTAACATGGATTATCATTGCATAGCATATGTTTCAACCAAGTGTCACAAAGGGGTACCTCTATGTCGCCTGTACAAAGGTCCAAGGAGATAGATCGCATTTGATTTCTCGCTTTTGATAAATCTCAACTTAGGACATCCATACCGGGACAACATAGACAACAGATAATGGACTCCTCTTTAATGCATAAGCATTCAACAACAGCTAATATTCTCATAAGAGATTGATGATTAATTGTCCAAACTGAAACTTCCACCATGATTCATGGCTTTAGTTAGCGGCCCAATGTTCTTCTCTAACAATATGCATACTCAAACCATTTGATCATGATAAATCACCCTTACTTCAGACAAGACGAACATGCATAGCAACTCACATGATATTCAACAAAGGTGTAAAAGTTGATGGCGTCCCCAGAAGCATGGTTACCGCTCAACAAGCGACTTATTAAGAAATAAGATACATAAGTACATATTCTTCACCACAATAGTTTTTAAGGCTATTTTCCCATGAGCTATATATTGTAAAGACAAAGAATAGAATTTTAAAGGTAGCACTCAAGTAATGTACTTTGAAATGGCAGAGAAATACCATGTAGTAGGTAGGTATGGTGGACACAAATGGCATAGTTTTTGGCTCAAGGATTTGGATGCACGAGAAGAATCCTTCTCATTACAAGGCTAGGCTAGCAAGGTTGTTTGAAGCAAACTCAAGTATAAAACGGTGCAGCAAAGCTCACATATGAACATATTGTAAGCATTATAAGACTTTACATCGTCTCCTCGTTGTTCAAACACCTTAACCAGAAAATATCTTGACTCTAGAGACCAATCATGCAAACCAAATTTTAACAAGCTCTATGTAGTTATTCATTAATAGGTGCAAAGTACATGATGCAAGAGCTTAAACATGATCTATATGAGCACAACAATTGCCAAGTATCAAATTATTCAAGACATTATACCAATTACCACATGCAGCATTTTCTGTTTCCAACCATATAACAATGAACGAAGCAGTTCAAACTTCGCCATGAACATTAAATGTAAAGCTAAGAACATATGTGTTCATACGAAACAGCGGAGCGTGTCTCTCTCCCAAACAAAGAATGCTAGGATCCGATTTTATTCAAACAAAAACAAAAACAAACAGACGCTCCAAGTAAAGCACATAAGATGTGACGGAATAAAAATATAGTTTCACTAGAGGTGACCCGATAAGTTGTCGATGAAGAAGGGATGCCTTGGGCATCCCCAAGCTTAGATGCTTGAGTCTTCTTAAAATATGCAGGGATGAACCACGGGGGCATCCCCAAGCTTAGACTTTTCACTCCTCTTGATCATATTGTGTCATCCTCCTCTCTTGACCCTTGAAAACTTCCTCCACACCAAACTCAAAACAAACTCATTAGAGGGTTAGTGCATAATCGAAAATTCACATGTTCAGAGGTGACACAATCATTCTTAACACTTCGGACATTGCTCAAAGCTACTGGAAGTTAATAGAACAAAGAAATCCATCCAACACAGCAAAAGAGGCAATGCGAAATAAAAGACAGAATCTGTCAAAACAGAACAGTCTGTAAAGACGAATTTTTCAGGGGCACTTAACTTGCTCAGATGAAAAAGCTCAAATTGAATGAAAGTTGCGTACATATCTGTGGATCACTCACATAAATTGGCAGATTTTTCTAAGTTACATACAGAGAATCCTACTCAAATTCGTGACAGCAAGAAATATGTTTCTGCGCAGTAATCCAAATCTAGTATCATCTTTACTATAAAAGACTTTACTTGGCACAACAATGCAATAAAATAAAGATAAGGAGAGGTTGCTACAGTAGTAACAACTTCCAAGACACAACAAAACAAGTAGCAAAATAAAAACATGGGTTATCTCCCAAGAAGTGCTTTCTTTATAGCCATTAAGATGGGCTCGATAATTTTAATGATGCACTCGCAAGAAATAAGAGTTGAAGCAAAAGAGAGCATCAAAAGCAAATAAGAAACACTTTTAAGTCTAACCCACTTCCTATGAAAAGGAATCTTGTAAATAAACAAGTCATGTAAGCATAATGCAATAAGCATAGGAAGGCAACACAAGCGCAACTTCAAGATTCTCAACATAAAGAGGGGAAACTTAATATTATTAAGATGCATATAACCATGTTTCCCTCTCTCATAATAACTTTCAGTAGCAACATGAACAAACTCAACAATATAACTATCACATGAAACATTCTTATCATGAGCTACATGCATAAAATAATTACTACTCCCAACATAAGCATAGTCTTTCTTATTAATTGTAGTGGAAGCAAGTTCAACAAAGTAGCTATCATTATTATTCTCATCATCAAATATAGGTAATAAACTTTATCGTCCATAGTAGGCGGCACCAAAATACCACTATCATTATAATCATCATAAATGGGAGGCAAAATATCGTCAAAGTAAATTTTCTCCTCAAAACTTGGGGGACTAAAAATATCACCAGCTTCCCCAAGCTTAAATTCTTCCATAGCATTAGCAATAATAGTGTTCAAAGAGTTCATGCTAATAACATTGCTACAACTATTTTGTAAACAAAGTTCCATGGATTTTTTAATTCTCTCTTCAAACACCTCATGTCCTAACTCAAGATAAATACTATAAAGATCTCTAATATTTTTGTTGTTTTCCATTAAACCTAACTAGTGAAAAATAAAAACAAGAAACAAAAAGATGCAATTGCAGGATCTAAAGGAAATAGCTTCGAGCACTCACACACCGGCAACAATGCTAGGAAATAGCTTAGTAGTCGGAGGATGTGAATACCTTTTACCTTACCTCCCCAAGCAACGGCGCCATAGCTTGATGTCTACGCACGCTTCTATTCCTGTAGACGGTGTTGGGCCTCCAAGAGCAGAGGTTTGTAGAACAGCAGCAAGTTTCCCTTAAGTGAATCACCCAAGGTTTATCGAACTCAGGGAGGTAGAGGCCAAAGATATCCCTCTCAAGCAACCCTGCAATCACGGTACAAGAAGTCTCTTGTGTCCCCAACACACCCAATACACTTGTCAGATGTATAGGTGCACTAGTTCGGCGAAGAGATAGTGAGATGCAAGTGATATGGATGAATATGAGTGGTAATAGCAATCTGAAATAAAGATGGCAGCGAGTAAACATGCAATGGAACAGTAAATAAACGGAGTTTCGATGCTTGGAAACAAGGCCTAGGGATCATACTTTCACTAGTGGACACTCTCAACATTGCAATCATAAAGGAATATAAATAAGCACTTCACTATGCGATTCTGAATTACTCTTTGGCAAGATAACGAACACTAATTCATCATGTAGGCAAACCTTAAAGATGTATTCCCAAGTACTTATAAACACCCCACGCTGTCACTGTGAGCATTCATAGGAGGTACTAACACACCACAATTTCATAGAGACATCCAACTCAAATCATAACTCGGTGAATAAGTATTCTCGTGAAATATAGCCTAAGAGACCCACACGGTGCACACACCGTCACCTTTACACACGTGGGACAAGGAGTCTCCGGAGATCACATAAGTAAAATCCACTTGAATAGCATAACGACATCTAGATTACAAAGCTCATCATATGGATCTCAATCATGCAAAGCAACTCATGAGATCATTGTATTGAAGTACATGGGAGAGAGATTAACCACATAGCTACCGGTACAGCCCTTAGCCTCGGGGAGAACTACTCCCTCCTCATCATAGGAGACAAGCAGCGTTGATGAAGATGTCGGTGGTGTCGATGGATATGCCTTCCGGGGCAATTCCCGTCCCGGCGGCGTGCCGGAACAGAGACTTCGTCCCCCGAATCTTGGCTTCGCGATGGCGGCGGCTCCGGAACTTTTCTCGTATCGTGGCTTATTCGTCTCGAAGATTTAGGTCACGAGGCATCTTATAGGCGAAGAGTCGGAGTCGGAAGGGGTCCGGGGCTCCCACACACCGGGGGCGCCCCTCTCGGCCGCGCCGCCACCTTGTGTGGGGGCCCTGGGCCTCCCCTCTGGTCCATCTTCGGTGTTCTGGAAGCTTCGTGGAAATATAAGATCGTGGGCCTTGATTTCGTCCAATTCCGAGAATATTTCCTTACTAGGATTTCTGAAACCAAAACAGCAGAAAATAGGAACTGACACTTCGGCATCTCGTTAATAGGTTAGTTCCGGAAAATGCATATAAATGATGTAAAGTGTGTATAAAACATGTGTGTATCATCATAAAAGTAGCATGGAACATAAGAAATTATAGATACGTTTGAGACGTATCAGCTATCACACAAGTAAATAATACAAGTAAAGAGATCAATTAGAAATAACCAATGCACGCGGAGACGAAGATATATTCCCATGTTCGCTTCCTTGAGAGGAAGGTATGTCACGTTTGGAGAGGTGTGAGATTCCACGAAGGACTTCCCAAACACCACGAAGGCTCACCTTCTTCTCCGGAGCCTATCTCACGGAGGAATAGCTCGCTCACTCGTGGTAGACTTTAAATTAAGGTAGTCTCCCAACCCTCACAAACTTCTTCTTGGAGCAAATCCACAACCCAGATGCTTCCGAGCGACCCTAGCCGCTAGGGTTTTCACAAACCCAAGAGTAAGAAGATTGCTTGATGAACTCAAGGGGGAATGAGATTTAGCTTGGTGGAAACGTAAATCGGGACCTCCTCTTGCTTTCTACCAAAGGGATTTGGCTTTGGGTGGGTAGAAAGAGAGATCCAACCTTTTTGGTGTTTCAACAATGGTGAGAGAGAGAGCACAAGGATGTGAAATGAATGGTTAACCTAACCCTCTCAAGCTGGAAGAAGGGGTATAAATAGCTCAAGGAGAAAAATAGCCGTTTGGAAAAAGTCGTGCGAACCAAACCGGCGGCAAAACCGGCACAGCCGGTTTCCCTGCCGGAACGGACCGGCCAGCCGGAAATCCAGCCGGACCACCTACCTGGACCGAAATGGTTCCGATCGTGCCAGACTGTGCGCCGATTCCGGACCGGCCCGCCGGAACGATTTTGGATTAGCCAGAAAGGCTTACAGTACTACTTTACGGCAATACTAGACCGATTCCGACAGACCGGAATGTTTCCGGTGGTAGAGCCGGTTCCGCCGGAACCTGCGCCGAAACTCGCCAGATTCATTTCAAACGGCAATTTCTCCAGAAAATAAACTTCTCTGAAAAGTGTGATGGAACAATATGGTGGTAGGATGTTTATGTATGGTCGGGGCAACATCCACAATGAGCTCATCGAGACCACGCCTCTTAATAGTGCGGTGTTTCCTATTGACTCAAGAATAAAGCAATAGAGAAAAGAGCCAAAACACCGTCGCTTATTGTGGGCATCAAATGGGGGGTCTCACGCCACCTTGCAATCTCACATGCATACTAAACCTGTGTATACACTTAGATAAACTATTAGTCTACAGAATAGCTCCGGTGTCATTGTTAACCAAAATAATTGTTAGGGTAAAATACCCTTACAATCTCCCCCTTTTTGGTTAACGATGAAAAACCAAGCTAGAGTCAAATAAATAAATTATGATGAGCTTAAACAAATGTTTCAATAGAAGATATTAGGCAATCTCCCCCATAATGTATGCACTTGGAGAATTTTCGTTTGTGCAAAGTGCAACAATAGAGTATATGAGAAGCTCCCCCAATATCTTTAGGAAACAACATGGCATGGACAAGGTAAAGCAAAGATATCTAAGCATATATTAGATCTAAACATGTAATATTAGATCGAAGTTGCATAGTCTTAGTTGGAGGGAAAAACTTAGTCATGAATATACTAATGCATTGCTCCCACGATGTAATAGTGCCTTTGGGCAAAGCTAGCAACCAGTATTTTACCTTTTCTCTAAGTAAGAAAGGAAATAAATGCACTTTGACTGCGTTGGAGTCAACATCTTTTATGCGCATCACATCGCATATCTCAGTAAATGTGTTTAATTGTGAACCTGAATCCTCGGTACATGAGCCTCCAAATTGGTTTTGTTGAACTAAACTCAAGAAGTTAGGCTTAATTTCATAGTTCTCCGCTGTGACATTGGGCTGAGTGATAGGTTCACACATGAAATCACCATTATGGGTAGCATAATTCCCAAGCTTCTTTTGTGCCATAGTGCTAATTGTATGTGTTTTGGTATAAGATGAATGATGATGACGTGGGCTTAGCCCAGTGGTTGGGGTCGCAGTGGCGCACTCTAGCGACCGGAGTTCGATTCCTATCAGAAACGAATTTCGGAATTGTCACGCTAAGCCCCGCTTCTACTATATAAAAAAGTGTCTAGTTCCTCGTAGACACAGTTTCATTTTTTTTGTATAAGATGAATGATAAAAACAAGTAACTAATTTTTTGGATTTTCAATAGCTAACAAGAAGTAAACTAATAACAATAAATAAAGTAAATAAAAAATAAAACTAAACAACAAGGTCTCTAGTAACCTTACCAAGATAGCGAAATTGCTTCTTCGGTGTTCGCACCCGTTTTTGTCCTCTTGTCGATCAAAGAAAGTCGAAACTATTGAAGCTGAAGAACCTAGATGGATTAGTCGGATTGTCAACACCCGGATTTTTTTAAGTCCAGATGCCTATTATGCCATTCCTCGCAATCCCAGGAATATTGTTTTTGCGAGACATAATAGATTGATATCACAACACATCATTCATTACAACCCATAATCGTCTTACAAATAAAGGATCACATGATCCAAGTCCTCATTACAATAATAGAAGTTCTATTGATCAATTACATAACACATAGCGGAAGCGAAATAGCGTAGTAGTAGTCCATTTATTCCACAGTAACCGTTGACGTCAGGAGTGATCCTAGTTGTCGTAGACGTCCTGTTGTCCTTCTTCCGGGTTCTGGTACTCGTCTTCATAGTCTGGCCATTTGAATAGCCAGGGACACAACCATGAGTACTTTAAAGTACTCACAAACTAGTACTAAGGTAAATACTATCAACTATAGTAAAAAGGGGTTCTAAGCTCTAGTTTCATTTGCAGAAAGCCAGTTTTATTTCATAAGAACTTTAATAATCAAAAACTCCTCATTTGCCTAACTTAACTCAAGTGGGAACATTAGTGTCATTCCCACAACTCAGTTGTGATTCAACGTCAAAGTCACCTTTCAATTCAAATCACAAGTCACCCTTCATATTTTTAGAAAAGTTCTGATGACGGAACAGTATGGCCTTTCCAACTGTCCATGACCGCGGACGCGGCTATTCGAATAGTTTAAACTCTGCAGAGGTTGTACACTTGGGCCACAACAATTGCAATAGTTCGTCAGGGGTAATCGGCCTCGATTTATCGTACGCAAGACGCGAACTACCAATCCTAACCTTTCATTTACATACCCTAGTATAGGCACCTCTCCCCATGAGCTTGGCCTCCCGATGAAGACAGACGATCAGCCACTGGAACCGCACAGGCTTGGGTCGGACATTCACCTCATTTCACGTCATTTCATAATCATTCGTTTTGTTGTAGAGGCAGCCTCCGGCATAACCCCGATGACGCTTGTTTTAGAGGGAACCCATACTAAGACACATAAATTTCCAGCTAAGCCTTACCCAGATTCAGGTATTGTGGGGGTCCTTGTAAAATTGGAATGGTATCGCATCCGAACCCAACCATCGCTTTTGGTAAATTTCACCAAGTCATTCACAAGTCATATTCACCTTCAAAATCTTTCAATAGAATGACTCATCATTCCAAGGTTTTCAAAGTCATTTCATTTCACAAGTTCCCAACTATAGTAGTCAATTTTAGTTTAGCACTAGCAGCTAGTCATAAGGGGTGCTAAGCAACTTGGATTGCTCTAGGCTAAGTTTGCTACTCTTGCACTACTCCATAACTAAACTAAGTGAATCATGAATCAAAAAGTACTTTGATAAACAAAATTTAGTAAAGTTTGTAAAGTAAAAACTTGGGATAGGAGCATTAAGCATAAAATAAAAGTAATGGTGTCTTGCTCTTGTAGAGCTTTGCATTAGTCTGGTTGCATTGGTAATAGCTTGCAAACAAAATAGCTTGCATTAGTCTAGCTTGCATTGGTAATAGCTTGCATTAGTCTAGCTTGCATTGGTAATAGCTTGCAAACAAAATAGCTTGCATTAGTCTAGCTTGCATTGGTAATAGCTTGCAAACAAAATAGCTTGCATTGGTAATATCTTGCCTTGATTGGTGATGTGATCAAAGTTCTCTTGCTCTTCCTCTTGGTAGAAGACCTCTTCCTCTTGATAGTCTCCGGTACTAGCGTCTATAAACGAATACGAGGATACAATCACCAAACAACACTTAAGTAATCTTAATTAGCCTTAATGGCTCACCCAAATGATCTAGCATCACTACTTAACATTTATTCACAAATTATGCTAGGGTTTCTTTATTTAACATTAGGAAAATAATTTCCTCTCATTGAAAGTTGTAATTAGGGGTTCTCTTTGGTTTGGAGAAATAATTTCCTCTCATTGAATCTTCTTAAGATTTAATCTTCTCAAATAACCAGGGATGATCCCATGTTGACCAAGGTCAACACTTCACACTTATCATTTGAGAAGAATGATTTAAATGAGATTCATCATCTCATGTGATTTAAATAACCATTGCCAAATTAAATACCATTTTGATTTAAATTCCACAAGTGAGCAAATATGAGATCATGCAACTAAGGACCTCACATTACTGCATACACTTGGGGAAGTGATTTAAATGAGGTGCTACACCTCATAGATTTAAAACCCTAAAATTTGAAATTGATTTAAATGAGCTAGTATTGACTACATAGCCAATTTTTGAATCTAGCCCATGATCATGTACAGAATGCATATCATATTTTTACATAGTAAATTAGAGTTGGTGAAATGTGAATTATTGCAATTGGATTCACTTCAAAATTCAAATTGGTTGATTTTTAAGATTTATTTGAATACTGAAAAGTCTCTGTTTTGTTATTTTTGCTATTCAAAATTTACACAAGATATGGGGTTGAGACCAGTGGCAAAATGTAGATAATTTCATAGGCTTTCTGGAACAATTTGGATCACAAGATTTGAAGTTATAGATTTAAAACTATTCAATTTATAGCACAGACCAGTATTGAAATTTGCTGAATCAAAATAATACAGGGTTTGAATTGTTGGGCCGCGCGGGAAAAGCAGATGGGCCAAATTGGTTTAAACAGAGAAACTAGCCCAGTTATGACGCGGGCCTGCTAACATACGGTCCCACACGTCAGTGACTAATTTCCTTACCGAAACGGTACGCAGCGTCGACCGTCGGATCAGACGACGAGCGCACGGCTGGCAGTCGTCGTTGTCGACGGGGGAGAAGAACTTGCTGCTTGAGCAAGGTAGGGGGTCGGTGGCGTGACGGAGCTCCGGCGATGGACGACGCAGGGGCTAGACGACGTTGTCGATGACGAGACGTCGACTGGTACCGGTGGCGGAGCTTGAGGTGGGCTAATTTGACGGCGGCGAGGAGCTACTGTGGCGGTGGTCGGCGGTGAAATTGGAGCTACTCCGGCGGGATTGGGAAGGGGGAGGTGGTCGAGGAGATCAAGGAGAAGGAGGGGAGGCGACTGGGGTGGAGAAATCATCAAGGGGTTGCCTCTATTTATAGTTGCGCTTGGGTGCGGTGGGTGTCCGTGGAGGTCTGATACGTCTCCGACGTATCGATAATTTCTTATGTTCCATGCCACATTATTGATGATATCTACATGTTTTAAGCACACTTTATGTCATATTCGTGCATTTTCTGGAACTAACCTATTAACAAGATGCCGAAGAGCCGATTGCTTTGTTCTCGTTGTTTTTGGTTTCGGAAATCCTAGTAACGAAATATTCTCGAATTGGACGAAATCAACGCCCGGGGTCCTATTTTGCCACGAAGCTTCCGGAAGACCGAAGAGGAGTCGAAGTGGGGCCACGAGGCGCCGCCACACTAGGGCGGCGCGGCCCAGGCCCCGGCCGCGCCGACCTATGGTGTGGGGCCCTCGTGGGGCCCCCGCGTTGCCCTTCCGCCTACTTAAAGCCTCCGTCGCGAAACCCCCGATACCGAGAGCCACGATACGGAAAACCTTATCGAGACGCCGCCGCCGCCAATCCCATCTCGGGGATTCTGGAGATCTCCTCCGGCACCCTGCCGGAGAGGGGATTCATCTCCCGGAGGACTCTTCACCGCCATGGTCGCCTCCGGAGTGATGAGTGAGTAGTTCACCCCCGGACTATGGGTCCATAGCGGTAGCTAGATGGTTGTCTTCTCCTCATTGTGCTTCATTGTTGGATCTTGTGAGCTGCCTAACATGATCAAGATCATCTATCTGTAATGCTATATGTTGTGTTTGTCGGGATCCGATGGATAGAGAATACTATGTTATGTTAATTATCAAGTTATTACCTATGTGTTGTTTATGATCTTGCATGCTCTCCGTTATTAGTAGAGGCTCGGCCAAGTTTTTGCTCTTAACTCCAAGAGGGAGTATTTATGCTCGATAGTGGGTTCATGCCTCCATTGATATCCGGGACAAGTGACGAAAGTTCTAAGGTTGTGGATGTGCTCGTTGCCACTAGGGATAAAACATTGATGCTATGTCTAAGGATGTAGTTGTTGATTACATTACGCACCATACTTAATGCAATTGTCTGTTGTTTTGCAACTTAATACTTGGAAGGGGTTCGGATGATAACCTCGAAGGTGGACTTTTAGGCATAGATGCATGCCTGGATGGCGGTCTATGTACTTTGTCGTAATGCCCAATTAAATCTCACTATATTTATCATGACATGTATGTGCATTGTTATGCCCTCTCTATTTGTCAATTGCCCGACCGTAATTTGTTCACCCAACATGCTTTTATCTTATGGGAGAGACACCTCTAGTGAACTGTGGACCCCGGTCCATTTTTTCATACTTGAAATACAAATCTGCTCGCAATACTTGTTTTACTCGTTTTCTTGCAAACAATCATCTTCCACACAATACGGTTAATCCTTTGTTACGAGCAAGCCGGTGAGATTGACAACCTCACTCGTTTCGTTGGGGCAAAGTACTTTGGTTGTGTTGTGCGAGTTCCACGTTGGCGCCGGAATCTCCGGTGTTGCGCCGCACTACATCCCGCCGCCATCAACCTTTAACGTGCTTCTTGACTCCTACTTGGTTCGATTAAACCTTGGTTTCTTATCGAGGGAAACTTGCCGCTGTGCGCATCACACCTTCCTCTTGGGGTTCCCAACGGACGTGTCAACTACACGCATCAAGCAAATTTCCGGCGCCGTTGTCGGGGAGATCAAGACACGCCTGCAAGGGGAGTCTCCACTTCCCAATCTCTTTACTTTGTTTTTGTCTTGCTTTATTTTATTTACTACTTTGTTTGCTGCATTATATCAAAACACAAAAAATTAGTTGCTAGCTTTACTTTATTTACTATCTTGTTTGCTATATCAAAAACACAAAAAATTAGTTACTTGCATTTACTTAACTTATTTCATCATGTTTCCTTTTATTTTTACCACAAAAGACATACCGGTAGGACGTGGGTCTATAGTTGGGAGAAACAATATAGAAGAATGTTTCAATCATGTTAGTACCGTTGAAGATTTTGAAGATAGACACTTGGTAGAACTTGCTCCTACTTATGAAATTGCTGCTGCTTGCTTTAGTTCGCATGTTGGAAACTAAATTTGTTAATCTCAATCCTATAATCCAACATATGTTTCTTACACTCGGTGATATGGAAGAGGGGGAAAAGAAAGATTTTGTTTTAGAAACCCTTCTTAAAGAATTTGGTGGTTTAGCAAGAGAGGCTAGAAAGGTCTTTAGTAAATATAAGATGCTTGGTTCTTATACTAATTTTGCTAGTATCCTTGAAAAGATGGACATGGAGAGAGTAAGGTACACTAATAACATTAATGATGGTGGAGAGATTAAAGCGCCAATACCATGTAAGCTCCTAGCAATGAATGAAGCGTTAGAAAATAACTATGCTTGGCTTGTTCCTGAAAATTTGTTTGATGAGAGTAGCAAGCCCAAGACTAATGAAAAAGGAGCCGCTGAAACTTATGTATCCAATATACTATGCATGGTTGAGAAAACTCCAAACCCCTCTGAAGATTCATCATCTCTCGATAATACTTGATATACACTTTCTGCGCCTAGTCGAAAGGCGTTAAAGAAAAGCGCTTATGGGAGACAACCCATGTTTTTACTACAGTATTTTTGTTTTATATTTGAGTCTTGGAAGTTGTTTACTACTGTAGCAACCTCTCCTTATCTTAGTTTTATTTTTTGTTGTGCCAAGTAAAGTCTTTGATAGTAAAGTGAATACTAGATTTGGATTACTGCGCGAAACATGATTTCTTTCTGTCACAAATGCGGGTCTAATTCTCCGTAGGTAACTCAGAAAATTAAGCCAATTTACGTGAGTGATCCTCGGATATGTACGCAACTTTCATTCAATTTGGGAATTTTCATTTGAGCAAGTATGGTGCCTTAATAAAATCCATCTTTACGGACTGTTCTGTTTTGACAGATTCTGCCTTTTATTTCGCATTGCCTCTTTTGCTATGTTGGATGAATTTATTTGATCCATTAATATCCAGTAGCTTTATGCAATGTCCAGAAGTGTTAAGAATGATTGTGTCACCTCTGAACATGTTAATTTTTATTGTGCACTAACCCTCTAATGAGTTGTTTCGAGTTTGGTGTGGAGGAAGTTTTCAAGGATCAAGAGAGGAGTATGATACAATATGATCAAGGAGAGTGAAAGCTCTAAGCTTGGGGATGCCCGGTGGTTCACCCCTGCATATTCTAAGAAGACTCAAGCGTCTAAGTTTGGGGATGCCCAAGGCATCCCCTTCTTCATCGATAACATTATCGGGTTCCTCCCCGAAACTATATTTTTATTCCGTCACATCTTATGTGCTTTGCTTGGAGCGTCGGTTTGTTTTTGTTTTTGTTTTGTTTGAATAAAATGGATCCTAGCATTCACTCGTATGGGAGAGAGACACGCTCCGTCTGTAGCATATGGACAAGTATGTCCTTAGGCTTTACTCATAATATTCATGGCGAAGTTTCTTCTTCGTTAAATTGTTATATGGTTGGAATTGGAAAATGCTACATGTAGTAATTCTAAAATGTCTTGGATAATTTGATAGTTGGCAATTGTTGTGCTCATGTTTAAGCTCTTGCATCATATACTTTGCACCCATTAATGAAGAAACACTTAGAGCTTGCTAATTTGGTTTGCATATTTGGTTTCTCTAGAGTCTAGATAATTTCTAGTATTGAGTTTTGAACAACAAGGAAGATGGTGTAGAGTCTTATAATGTTTACAATATGTCTTTTATGTGAGTTTTGCTGCACCGTTCATCCTTGTGTTTGTTTCAAATAACCTTGCTAGCCTAAACCTTGTATTGAGAGGGAATACTTCTCATGCATCCAAAATACTTGAGCCAACCACTATGCCATTTGTGTCCACCATACCTACCTACTACATGGTATTTCTCCGCCATTCCAAAGTAAATTTCTTAAGATAACCTTTAAAATTCCATCATTCGCCTTTGCAATATATAGCTCATGGGACAAATAGCTTAAAAACTACTGTGGTATTGAATATGTACTTATGCACTTTATCTCTTATTAAGTTGCTTGTTGTGCGATAACCATGTTTACGGGGACGCCATCAACTATTCTTTGTTGAATATCATGTGAGTTGCTATGCATGTCCGTCTTGTCCGAAGTAAGAGAGATCTACCACCTTAATGGTTGGAGCATACATATTGTTAGAGAAGAACATTGGGCCGCTAACTAAAGCCATGATTCATGGTGGAAGTTTCGAGTTTTGGACATATATCCTCAATCTCATATGAGAATAATAATTGTTGCCACATGCTTATGCATTAAAGAGGAGTCCATTATCTCGTTGTCCATGTTGTCCCGGTATGGATGTCTAAGTTGAGAATAATCAAAAGCGAGAAATCCAAAATGCGAGCTTTCTCCTTAGACCTTTGTACAGGTGGCATGGAGGTACCCCATTGTGACACTTGGTTAAAACATGTGTATTGCGATGATCCGGTAGTCCAAGCTAATTAGGACAAGGTGCGGGCACTATTAGTATACGATGCATGAGGCTTGCAACTTGTAAGATATAATTTACATAACTCATATGCTTTATTACTACCGTTGACAAAATTGTTTCATGTTTTCAAAATAAAAGCTCTAGCACAAATATAGCAATCGATGCTTTCCTCATTGAAGGACCTTTCTTTTTTACTTTTATGTTGAGTCAGTTCACCTATTTCTCTCCACCTCAAGAAGCAAACACTTGTGTGAACTGTGCATTGATTCCTACATACTTGCATATTGCATTTGTTATATTACTTTATGTTGACAATTATCCATGAGATATACATGGTATAAGTTGAAAGCAACCGCTGAAACTTAATCTTCCTTTGTGTTGCTTCAATACCTTTACTTTGATTTATTGCTTTATGAGTTAACTCTTATGCAAGACTTATTGATGCTTGTCTTTAAGTACTATTCATGAAAAGTCTTTGCTTTATGATTCACTTGTTTACTCATGTCATTACCATTGTTTTGATCGCTGCATTCATTACATATATTTACAAATAGTATGATCAAGGTTATGATGGCATGTCACTTCAGAAATTATCTTTGTTATCGTTTTACTCGCTCGGGACGAGCAGGAACTAAGCTTGGGGATGCTGATACGTCTCCGACATATCGATAATTTCTTATGTTCCATGCCACATTGTTGATGATATCTACATGTTTTATGCACACTTTATGTCATATTCGTGCATTTTCTGGAACTAACCTATTAAGAAGATGCCGAAGAGCCGATTCTTTGTTTTCTGCTGTTTTTGGTTTCGGAAATCCTAGTAACGAAATATTCTCGGAATTGGACGAAATCAACGCCCGGGGTCCTATTTTGCCACGAAGCTTCCGGAAGACCGAAGAGGAGTCGAAGTGGGGCCATGAGGCGCCGCCACACTAGGGCGGCGCGGCCCGGGCCCCGGCCGCGCCGACCTATGGTGTGGGGCCCTCGTGTGGCCCTCCGCGTTGCCCTTCCGCCTACTTAAAGCCTCCGTCGCGAAACCCCCGACACCGAGAGCCACGATACGGAAAACCTTACCGAGACGCCGCCGCCGCCAATCCCATCTCGGGGATTCTGGAGATCTCCTCCGGCACCCCTGCCGGAGAGGGGATTCATCTCCCGGAGGACTCTTCACCTCCATGGTCGCCTCCGGAGTGATGAGTGAGTAGTTCACCCCTGGACTATGGGTCCATAGCAGTAGCTAGATGGTTGTCTTCTCCTCATTGTGCTTCATTGTTGGATCTTGTGAGCTGCCTAACATGATCAAGATCATCTATCCGTAATGCTATATGTTGTGTTTGTCGGGATCCGATGGATAGAGAATACTATGTTATGTTAATTATCAAGTTATTACCTATGTGTTGTTTATGATCTTGCATGCTCTCCGTTATTAGTAGAGGCTCGGCCAAGTTTTTGCTCTTAACTCCAAGAGGGAGTATTTATGCTCGATAGTGGGTTCATGCCTCCATTGATATCTCGGGACGATGATGAGAAAGTTCTAAGGTTGTGGATGTGTTGTTGCCACTAGGGATAAAACATTGATGCTATGTCTAAGGATGTAGTTGTTGATTACATTACGCACCATACTTAATGCAATTGTCTCGTTGTTTTGCAACTTAATACTCGGAAGGGGTTCGGATGATAACCTCGAAGGTGGACTTTTTAGGCATAGATGCATGCCTGGATGGCGGTCTATGTACTTTGTCGTAATGCCCAATTAAATCTCACTATATTTATCATGACATGTATGTGCATTGTTATGCCCTCTCTATTTGTCAATTGCCCGACCGTAATTTGTTCACCCAACATGCTTTTATCTTATGGGAGAGACACCTCTAGTGAACTGTGGACCCCGGTCCATTCTTTCATACTGAAATACAAATCTGCTGCAATACTTGTTTTACTGTTTTCTTGCAAACAATCACCTTCCACACAATACGGTTAACACTTTGTTACAGCAAGCCGGTGAGATTGACAACCTCACTGTTTCGTTGGGGCAAAGTACTTTGGTTGTGTTGTGCAGGTTCCACGTTGGCGCCGTAATCTCTGGTGTTGCGCCGCACTACATCCCGCCGCCATCAACCTTCAACGTGCTTCTTGACTCCTACTGGTTCGATTAAACCTTGGTTTCTTACTGAGGGAAACTTGTCGCTGTGCGCATCACACCTTCCTCTTGGGGTTCCCAACGGACGTGTCAACTACACGCATCAAGGTCGACGACGGCAAGGGCGTTCCAGGGCGCGAAGGGGCAAGCTAGGATGCACGTCGTGTAGGCGACGGCTAGGCGATGCTCTGGGTGTAGCTGGCGCAGCGAGGGGAGGATGGGATCGCTCGGGCGCATGCTCATCATCTCACGGTACTGGCGGCCAAACTCTTGATCATGGCGATGGCGACGGTGCTTCCGCGAGCTAGCGAGCATGTCTAGTGTGTAGCCGTAGGCGTGGTGATCATGCGTGCCAAGTGGGAGAGGGAGAGGAGGACGAGAGCGTCCAGGCGAGTGGCGTACTGGCGCGTCCAGGATGGTGTCTGGGCGCGCTCACCGCGTGCGCTGGCAAGCCGCGACATGGTACTGGGCGTGCACCGTTTGGCCAAAGGTGTGTGTCTCTTTGCTTAGGGCTGGTACGAGCATGCTCAGGGGAGAGTAGGAGAGTCAGTAGACATGGTGAGGTGGATAGGAGAGGACCAGGGAGAAATGGAGTGAGGGTGGCCGGCATGGTACATGGCATGGATGAAAGGATGATCATAGCTCCACTTTACTCAGTGCCAAAGGCAGGGCTTGATGCAGGGATGGTACCAGAGCAACAATGATCAAAGATAGAAAGGAGTTTAGGCAAAAATCCAGAGGATATTAGGGTGTGTTGCATTTCCAGATTTGTGCCTCGCAAGGTGCATGATGAAATGGCCGCATGAAACTTTTATTGGAATTTTGCAATTCTTTTTGGTGGAGCTCAATTATATAATTAATGTGATGGAAAGGTGGTGTTGGTGTTCATTTTGGTGAAGGTTTGTGAGAATTCAAATTTGGGGTTATCTTCTCTTTATTTCAAAGTCCTCTCTTGTCAAATCTATTCTGGTCAACCTGGTCAAAGTTAGCATGGGTGGTCAACATGAAAGTTGTTCACCTTGACAAGGTCTTGGATGACATGGCAATAGTTGACCAAGTTTGGTTGAGGAAAAGTCAAAACCAGAGGGGTAAAGTGAGGAACATTTTATAAAACACAATTTTGACCATTATCACATGTATGTTGGTTTTGAGATTTTCTTGGATTTGATTCTGGTTTCTTTGATGCATTTGTGTTTGTTTATCATATATAAGTATTCTCCAAGCAATAGATCAAGCAATGGTGGCCTTTGGTGAAAATTTGCAAAATTGGCCTTATGTGTATGTGAGTGAAATTGGGATTTTCTCACTATTTGATTTCTCTCCATTTGATTTGACTTTTCTTGACTCTAATGTGATTCTTATTAGTTTAGAAACATTTTCAAACCATTGAATCCATTCCAAAAGGTCTAGCTCAAAGATTTGCAAAAATGGCCATAACACATAAGAGGTGAGGTGTCAAATTTTATTATTCTTGTAAATTGTTCCTCTTGCTTTACTTGGGCATGGGTTAGGGTTAATTTAGCATTATATTAGGTTTAGAGATGGTTTCACATCATTTGGGTAAGGTTTAAAGGCATAGAACAAGAATTGGGTATTATGGCTATGTGTCACATATGCCTCTATGCATATGTTGCATTTGAGTTTTAATTTGACTTGGCTTGACCCAAATGGTGTGGTTGAGGGTTGAAATGGTATAGAGGGGTGATCCAACCATTCACAACATGTATTAGGGTCAAGGTTCTTAAATTCACATATTTGCTATTTTACTCTCGTATGCCTCTATGGCATTTTTAGTTTCTTTTTATTTTCTTTTGTTTCAACTTGGATTTGATTTGCTAAGTACTAGGTGAGGTGTATGAAGGTTTTCCAAACCTCTAAACAAAGTAGAAAGGTCTAGGGTAAAGATTTATAATTATAGCCATAGGCACATATACCTTTTTCTTATTTAATTCCCTTTTATTTTATTTTAACTAGGATGGTGAAAAGAGGGGTGAGGTTTAGGGTTTAAGATTATTTCAAACTATTTTAACAAGCAATCATGGCAATATCACAAGAATTAAGCAAGATCACTATGTATCACACCTAATTTAATAAAAGTTTTTGTTGGTTCCAAAATTTGGAACTAGGGAAATTCATTTGTTTTGTTTTGAAATTTTTGGGATGTTACAAACCCTTCCCCCTTAAACAAATCTCGTCCCGAGATTTTAAGAAAAGTTAGGTTCCTAAGAGATATTTAGAAATTGGATTAACAGGAAAACATACTTGGCATGGCCTGGGGTGCTTCCTGAGGTTCAGTGGCACTCATGTGGTAGATTGAGGTAGATGATAAGATAAGAGGGAAATTTCTATGGTTTGTTTTGTTAAAGTTTAAAAAAGTTCATAACTTGAAAAATTGAGTAGTGTTGCGGGGGTAAAAACCAACAACACTTTTTCATTCATTCCAAACATCACATATTACAAAGCTAACACACCGTTGGTTTGAAGAACCATTCATTCGTTCTACGATACAAGGGGATCCTGATACAAACTCACACCTACGAAAGTGCTTTAATGATACTACTCTTCAGGGGGGTTTCTTCATCTTCATGGGTAATATGCTTGACGGGCATTGTCCAACTCCTTGCGAGTCTTGTGCAGCAGGAAGTCCAGACAGGCGACATAGTAGTTCATCTCCGGGTGCGGTGGCATGGTTAATGGTCTTCCCATGGGGTCATGTCTTGGGTAGTAAATGAAGCGGGTATTCTTGATCTTGTTCTCATTTTGCCCGCACAGTCGGGCAATTGCTTCCTGCATGGTCTTGGCTATTCCATCCTTCCAAGTGTTTCCCGTTACAGAAAACCAGATGGTTTCCCATATTGGGGCTCCAAGCTTTCCTCTCAGATCTGCAGTAACTTCCCACCGAGGTGGTCCTTCCGATGGATGGTTGAGGGGTATTCCGAAGAACTCGGGATACGGGCGTCCTAAATATTCCACTAGTTGCTTCAAATCCTTCTCGAACATCAGGTTTCCTCCGTGACCAAGTTGATAGGACTCACATTGGTACTCCATCTGTGAGCAATTTGTGTAAGTAAGTTAGAGAAGTGATCAAGTGTGCAAACTTTTATGTAGAATTGCAAAGAAAATAGAGCATGAATTTTCTTTCTTTGAAAAAGATCTCAAGGGTAAGAGTGAGAATAAGTTTTTATAAATATTCACTTCATTGGTTTTTGAAACTAAGTTTTTCAGACGTCCATTCTAACTAGGGTCTCCTAAGGTCAATAATGGCTCTGATACCAACTTGTCAACACCCGGATTTTTTTAAAGTCCAGATGCCTATTATGCCATTCCTCGCAATCCCAGGAATATTGTTTTTGCGAGACATAATGGATTGATATCACAACACATCATTCATTACAACCCATAATCGTCTTACAAATAAAGGATCACATGATCCAATCTCATTAGAATAATAGAAGTTCTATTGATCAATTACATAACATATAGCGGAAGCGAAATAGCGTAGTAGTAGTCCATTTATTCCACAGGCAACTGTTGACGTCAGGAGTGATCCTAGTTATCGTAGACGTCCTGCTGTCCTTCTTCCGGGTTCTGGTACTCGTCTTCATAGTCTGGCCATTTGAATAGCCATGGACACAACCATGAGTACTTTAAATTACTCGCAAACTAGTACTAAGGTAAATACTATCAACTATAGTAAAAAGGGGGTTCTAAGCTCTAGTTTCATTTGCAGAAAGCCAGTTTTATTTCATAAGAACTTTAATAATCAAAAACTCCTCATTTTCCTAACTTAACTCAAGTGGGAACATTAGTGTCATTCCCACAACTCAGTTGTGATTCAACGTCAAAGTCACCTTTCAATTCAAATCACAAGTCACCCTTCATATTTTTAGAAAAGTTCTGATGACGGAACAGTATGGCCTTTCCAATTGTCCATGACCGCGGACGAGGCTATTCGAATAGGTTAAACTCTGCAGAGGTTGTACACTTGTGCCACAACAATTGCAATAGTTCGTCAGGGGTAACTGGCCCTGATTTATCATACGCAGTACGCGAACTACCAATCCTAACCTTTCATTTACATACCCTAGTATAGGCACCTCTCCCCATGATCTTGGCCTCCCAGTGAAGACAGAGAGTCAGCCTGGGAACTGCACAAGGCTTGGGTCGGACATTCACCTCATTTCACGTCATTTCATAATCATTCGTTTTGTTGTAGAGGCAGCCTCCGGCATAACCCCGATGACGCTTGTTTTAGAGGGAACCCATACTAAGACACATAAATTTCCAGCTAAGCCTTACCCGCGATTCAGGTATTGTGGGGGTCCTTGTAAAATTGGAATGGTATCGCATCCGAACCCAACCATCAGTTTTTGGTAAATTTCACCAAGTCATTCACAAGTCATATTCACCTTCAAAATCTTTCAATAGAATGACTCATCATTCCAAGGTTTTCAAAGTCATTTCATTTCACAAGTTCCCAACTATAGTAGTCAATTTTAGTTTAGCACTAGCAACTAGTCATAAGGGGTGCTAAGCAACTTGGATTGCTCTAGGCTAAGTTTGCTACTCTTGCACTACTCCATAACTAAACTAAGTGAATCATGAATCAAAAAGTACTTTGATAAATAAAATTTAGTAAAGTTTGTAAAGTAAAAACTTGGGATAGGAGCATTAAGCATAAAATAAAAGTAATGGTGCCTTGCTCTTGTAGAGCTTTGCATTAGTCTGGTTGCATTGGTAATAGCTTGCAAACAAAATAGCTTGCATTAGTCTAGCTTGCATTGGTAATAGCTTGCAACCAAAATAGCTTGCATTAGTCTACCTTGCATTGGTAATAGCTTGCAAACAAAATATCTTGCATTAGTCTAGCTTGCATTGGTAATAGCTTGCAAACAAAATAGCTTGCATTAGTCTAGCTTGCATTGGTAATATCTTGCCTTGATTGGTGATGTGATCAAAGTTCTCTTGCTCTTCCTCTTGGTAGAAGACCTCTTCCTCTTGATAGTCTCCGGTACTAGCGTCTATAAACGAATACGAGGATACAATCACCAAACAACACTTAAGTAATCTTAATTAGCCTTAATGGCTCACCCAAATGATCTAGCATCACTACTTAACATTTATTCACAAATTATGCTAGGGTTTCTTTATTTAACATTAGGAAAATAATTTCCTCTCATTGAAAGTTGTAATTAGGGTTTCTCTTTGGTTTGGAGAAATAATTTCCTCTCATTGAATCTTCTTAAGATTTAATCTTCTCAAATAACCAGGGATGATCCCATGTTGACCAAGGTCAACACTTCACACTTATCATTTGAGAAGAATGATTTAAATGAGATTCATCATCTCATGTGATTTAAATAACCATTGCCAAATTAAATACCATTTTGATTTAAATTCCACAAGTGAGCAAATATGAGATCATGCAACTAAGTACCTCACATTACTGCATAACACTTGGGGAAGTGATTTAAATGAGGTGCTACACCTCATAGATTTAAAACCCTAAAATTTGAAATTGATTTAAATGAGCTAGTATTGACTACATAGCCAATTTTTGAATCTAGCCCATGATCATGTACAGAACCCATATCATATTTTTACATAGTAAATTAGAGTTGGTGAAATGTGAATTATTGCAATTGGATTCACTTCAAAATTAAAATTGGTTGATTTTTAAGATTTATTTGAATACTGAAAAGTCTCTGTTTTGTTTTGCTATTCAAAATTTACACAAGATATGGGGTTGAGACTAGTGGCAAAATGTAGATAATTTCATAGGCTTTCTGGAACAATTTGGATCACAAGATTTGGAGTTATAGATTTAAAACTATTCAATTTATAGCACATACCAGTATTGAAATTTGCTGAATCAAAATAATACAGGGTTTGAATTGTTGGGCCGCGCGGGAAAAGCAGATGGGCCGAATTGGTTTAAACAGAGAAACTAGCCTAGTTACGACGCGGGCCTGCTGACATACGGTCCCACGTGTCAGTGACTAATTTCGTTACCGAAACGGTACGCAGCGTCGACCGTCGGATCAGACGACGAGCGCACGGCTGGCAGTCGTCGTTGTCGACGGGGGAGAAGAACTTGCTGCTCCGGCAAGGTAGGGGGTCGGCGGCGTGACGGAGCTCCAGCGATGGACGGCGCAGGGGCTAGACGACGTTGTCGATGACGAGACGTCGACTAGTACCGGTGGCGGAGCTTGAGGTGGGCTAATTTGACGGCGGTGAGGAGCTACTGTGGCGGTGGTCGGCGGTGAAATTGGAGCAACTCCGGCGGGATTGGGAAGGGGGAGGTGGTCGAGGAGATCAAGGAGAAGGAGGGGAGGCGATTGGGGTGGAGAAATCATCAAGGGGTTGCCTCTATTTATAGTTGCGCTTGGGTGCGGTGGGTGTCCGTGGAGGTCGACGACGGCAAGGGCGTTCCAGGGCGCGAAGGGGCAAGCTAGGATGCGCGTCGTGTAGGCGACGGCTAGGCGATGCTCTGGGTTTAGCTGGCGCAGCGAGGGGAGGATGGGATCGCTCGGGCGCATGCTCATCATCTCACGGTACTGGCGGCCAAACTCTTGATCATGGCGATGGCGACGGTGCTTCCGCGAGCTAGCGAGCATGTCTAGCGTGTAGCCGTAGGCGTGGTGATCATGCGTGCCAAGTGGGAGAGGGAGAGGAGGACGAGAGCGTCCAGGCGAGTGGCGTACTGGCGCGTCCAGGATGGTGTCTGGGCGCGCTCACCGCGTGCGCTGGCAAGCCGCGACATGGTACTGGGCGTGCACCGTTTGGCCAAAGGTGTGTGTCTCTTTGCTTAGGGCTGGTACGAGCATGCTCAGGGGAGAGTAGGAGAGTCAGTAGACATGGTGAGGTGGATAGGAGAGGACCAGGGAGAAATGGAGTGAGGGTGGCCGGCATGGTACATGGCATGGATGAAAGGATGATCATAGCTCCACTTTACTCAGTGCCAAAGGCAGGGCTTGATGGAGGGATGGTACCAGAGCAACAATGATCAAAGATAGAAAGGAGTTTAGGCAAAAATCCAGAGGATATTAGGGTGTGTTGCATTTCCAGATTTGTGCCTGCAAGGTGTATGATGAAATGGCCGCATGAAACTTTTATTGGAATTTTGCAATTCTTTTTGGTGGAGCTCAATTATATAATTAATGTGATGGAAAGGTGGTGTTGGTGTTCATTTTGGTGAAGGTTTGTGAGAATTCAAATTTGGGGTTATCTTCTCTTTATTTCAAAGTCCTCTCTTGTCAAATCTATTCTGGTCAACCTGGTCAAAGTTAGCATGGGTGGTCAACATGAAAGTTGTTCACCTTGACAAGGTCTTGGATGACATGGCAATAGTTGACCAAGTTTGGTTGAGGAAAAGTCAAAACCAGAGGGGTAAAGTGAGGAACATTTTATAAAACTCAATTTTGACCATTATCACATGTATGTTGGTTTTGAGATTTTCTTGGATTTGATTCTGGTTTCTTTTATGAATTTGTGTTTGTTTATCATATATAAGTATTCTCCAAGCAATAGATCAAGCAATGGTGGCCTTTGGTGAAAATTTGCAAAATTGGCCTTATGTGTATGTGAGTGAAATTGAGATTTTCTCACTATTTGATTTCTCTCCATTTGATTTGACTTTTCTTGACTCTAATGTGATTCTTATTAGTTTAGAAACATTTTCAAACCATTGAATCCATTCCAAAAGGTCTAGCTCAAAGATTTGCAAAAATGGCCATAACACATAAGAGGTGAGGTGTCAAATTTTATTATTCTTGTAAATTGTTCCTCTTGCTTTACTTGGGCATGGGTTAGGGTTAATTTAGCATTATATTAGGTTTAGAGATGGTTTCACATCATTTGGGTAAGGTTTAAAGGCATAGAACAAGAATTGGGTATTATGGCTATGTGTCACATATGCCTCTATGCATATGTTGCATTTGAGTTTTAATTTGACTTGGCTTGACCCAAATGGTGTGGTTGAGGGTTGAAATGGTATAGAGGGGTGATCCAACCATTCACAACATGTATTAGGGTCAAGGTTCTTAAATTCACATATTTGCTATTTTACTCTCGTATGCCTCTATGGCATTTTTAGTTTCTTTTTATTTTCTTTTGTTTCAACTTGGATTTGATTTGCTAAGTACTAGGTGAGGTGTATGAAGGTTTTCCAAACCTCTAAACAAAGTAGAAAGTTCTAGGGTAAATATATATAATTATAGCCATAGGCACACATACCTTTTTCTTATTTAATTCCCTTTTATTTTATTTTAACTAGGATGGTGAAAAGAGGGGTGAGGTTTAGGGTTTAAGATTATTTCAAACTATTTTAACAAGAAATCATGGCAATAGCACAAGAATTAAGCAAGATCACTATGTATCACACCTAATTTAATAAAAGTTTTTGTTGGTTCCAAAATTTGGAACTAGGGAAATTCATTTGTTTTGTTTTGAAATTTTTGGGATGTTACACGGATCCATGCTACCTCAGCCCTTAGGCGGATCCATGGAAACTTTGGTCCCAAGGTGGATCCTTGGCTACATTTGTCATTAGGTGGATCCATGGTGGATTGGTCACTTCAGGCTTATGGTAGATGAAAAGTCATCTTGGCGAGGAAAAGTGAGCGCTAGAACTTTAATACATCAAGAAGTCATGCTAAGATGGAAGACCAAATGATTTTGGTCAAAATTAGGCCATCTCGGGTTTAAGATGGGAATACCCGGAAAACAACATATGGAGATGTTAGTTAGAATATCCTCAAGATGATCTCCTATGAAAAAATGGCCCAACAATAAAGTTATTCGTACCACTCCGAAATGTAAAACTTTTCTTTTGGAGTCATCTATATTCCGGCTTACGGTGCGACCCACAAAGTCTTGACAAGATCCGGGTAACTTTTCGCCTGATGAATCCGACCTGAAGCTGAAGATGTGTTTGCAGATGCATAGAGATGGCCTTGGATGAACAATTCTCAAAAAGGAAATTGTCTGTATAGCCAATACGTACAACTTTGATATTGGAATCATCTCCATCTGACCTATCATGCGGCCTACAAATCCTCGACAAGATCTGAGTAACCACAGCGGATCTGATTTGAAGCTGAAGATGCGTCCGAAGATGCATCAAGGGGGCCTTAGATGGAGAAATGATCAACACACTAGTTGTTCGTCTCTTCACGACGCACAATTTTGCTTTGTGGAGCATCTCCATCCAAGTAATGATGCAGTATCCAAAGCGAGGACGAGAAGCAGGATAGAAACATAGTTGAATCCGGATTCTATCCGACTTAAGCTAGATCTAGGGTTTTTGAACGGAAGTTAAAGTCCTTCTCTTGTATGGAAAATATAGAGGAGTTCATTGCTTGCATGGGAAGATGAGTCGTCTCATATATTCATGTGAGAGGTGATGACCGATTGAATGACACCAATCTAATTTATTAATCCATGACACTTTTTCGTGTTCATCTATCCCTTACCCTTGTACCTATGCTTCTCGTTGTTCGTTAGTTTACTCATGGTGACAAGCTGCGAATGACGAAGCCCCATGGGAGGTCAGGCTAACCTAGAGCAACCCATAGTTGTCGGAACCTCTGACGGAGTTCCTCCCGAGGTACTGAGGCTTCGGGTCTCAAAAAGCGCTAGCTGAGTTTTCTTGCGTATCGCGCTTCCTCCCAGCCTCATTCGACGCGAGCCACGGTGTATTGTCCCCACGTCGAGGGTGCAATAAAATAAAACTTATATAAAAATTCAAACATGTATAGCTAGGTTTATCGCAGAATATGTATTCGTAACGTATATTTTTCTTATAAAGTCAATCTTTCGCACAAAATTGATAGTCAAAATGACTAATGTTAACGTGGTATTACACTAGTCACTATGAGAAGTATCATATAGTAGTACCATACTTATGATACTATTGTATGATACTATGTCCACAATGCATATTATTAGTATTATAAGCTGGTTATATTTATTGTTTTGTAGAATCTCAATACAAATATAAGATTTGTTTGGAATTAATTTTTCTAGTTATGTGCTATGATACGTCATCTACTATTATCATCTCTTTCATCATTAATTAATGTGACATATGAGCTTTTTGTATACATGTGGTGCATGATACTAGGTATGATACCTTCATTGCAGGTAATCTTAGAAGACTCTTTCGTGCTTTGAATTTAAGAAAATACCCTCCTTCGCTTGTTTTCACTAGTATCACACCTCTCTATTTTTTTTTACACCAGGGATGATGCTCTATTCTTTCCGAAACACTGTACAAATGTAGACCCTTACAAATACATGTATATACACGCACCCCTACGAACGCACACATATCCTATATCTACAAGTAGCAACTTCGCGAGACTGAATCCAAAAAAACTAATTCAACAAGTTTTAAGATTGATGAAGTCATTACAAATATCTCGCTATTGATAGAAACGTCACTTCTTGCAGAAAGAATATTGCATTTTTAGGAGACATCAAACCTGAAGTATAAAATCTAGTATAGGCTGGAGATGTCACTACCTCTTAGACTACCCACAATGGTAGTATCATAGCTAGTATCATGCATCACATGCATGCAAAAAGCTGATGTGTCACATCAATAAATGAAGAAAGAGATGATAGTAGTATCATAGGTAGATACTGTATCATAGCACGTAAAACTAGAAAAATTAATGTCAAACCAATCTTGTACACACTTTTGCATTGAGATTCTACAAGTCACTAAATATAATTAACCTATGATACTACTATATGATACTATGCATTGTGAAGATAATATCACACACTAGTACCATATGCATGATACTACTATATGATACTCCGGGACTAGTCTTAACCATTTAACTGAATATTAATTCTTCCTAGATCTTCTATATTCCACGCTGCTCCTTTGTGGAGTACCGAGGGAAAAAATTCGAGATAGCACATTAATTCCACTTTGTGTACTACTTTGGGAGACATTTAAGTAGATAGAAATAAAGTCTTACCGCAACATGCTAAATGAGTGAGCACATTTACTTCCACTGCTGCCCGTCGGTTACCCCGTTTGTGGAAGAAAGACGCCCGTTGCGCTTGATGCGAGGAAGGGTCTAAAAAATTGCAGATCCAGCCATCGGGGTTCCATGATTAGTTTCACTATACGAGTAGCAGCATAAAGCCGTAGTCCACAGAGCAGCAAATAAAAGTCAACCAGAGAAGAGATCAAAGAGGCGAGATCGAGGATGGAGAATGTACTGTAGCGAAAGCTGAGGTGAAAGAAAGATCACTTTAGAAGAGAGAGAGAAGCGAGCGCAACCAAAACCACATCTTCCGTACCGCGTTCGTGGTAACTGGGTAACTTCCCCGGCCCATGGCGATCTCCGGCGACGACAGGTACGCGCCGCCCGCCGGCGAGTCCGGCAGCGGGAAGCTCTGGAACCTCTGCCGCATGCCCTTCAGGCAGGCCGCCGGCGCGCCGGCGCCGGCGTCGTCCTCCTCCTCCTCCGGGATCCACCACTCGGCCGGCCGCTACGGCCACGAGGCGCCCGTCGCCGGAGACGGCGCCGCTCCCGGGGCTCCGGCCGGGATCTCGACGGTGGCCAAAGCTCTGCTGCCGGCAAGGCGCCGCCTCCGGCTCGATCCGTCCAACAAGCTCTACTTCCCATGTGAGCCCTCAAGGAATTCAAGTCGTCTTTTTTAGCCCTTCTTGTTTTGTTCGCGTTAAAGATTGAGAGTAGCTCCGAAAGCTTCGGCCTTTGCCAGATTTGCTGATGCAGCCTGCGCCTTACCGTTAGATTGCATTAATTTTCGGGGTTAATTTTGGCTCCAGTTGCTCGATCTCCGTCGTCTTGTAGTGGGAATCGGTTAGTGGTGGAGGAAGTCCCGATCGATTTGGCGGATGAGTTCCTCTGTACTCTCGGGCGGCGGTTTTTTGTTGGCGAGCGGGAAAAGTTGCCATCTGAGATTCTTGATCTTGTTGCAGAGATAGAGAATATCGTCGATCTGAACGTTCGATCCAGACCGTGGTTGAATTGCTGACAGGATCTACCAATGCTGAGATCTCGAGTAGAACCTCCAAGATTCTGGAGCCACAGTTTTGGAGGCTAGCTCTATAATACGGCTGTAGCCTTAAATGTACTAGTTTTAGTGTCTACCGGTCTAGGCAACTGTCTGTTGCTAACTGCTTAGGTGATAGAACTCCTGTGTTGGTATAAAAACAAACTTATGCATCAGTTTGCTGGCTGGTTGATTTTGAGGGTTCAGTTCCCATGAAGCAACGGTAAAAGGCGTTCTTGCTACACTTGCCATGTTGTCGCCTAGGCGCACACTTGTTGGTGATCTCCAGGGCGAGTGAGGCTGCCTTTATTTCAGTCTCCTTGATGTAGCCCCATTAAGCAATGGTAAAATGTGTTTTTGCTGCAGTTGGCATTCGCCTAGCCCCACGCTTGTCGGTGATCTCCAGGGCGAGGGAGGGCGCCTATATTTCAGTTTTCTACATCCATTCCCATGAAGCAATGTAAAAGGCGTTCTTGCTGCACTTGGCATGTTGGCTGCCTAGGCGCCTACTTGTCTCCTGGGCAAGGGACGGCCGCCTCTCCCTGGTTATGGATGTTACCGAAAACTGTCCCGTGTTTTGTGAATTTGTTATTCTGTATCTAGGAAAGTGGTTAACAAACTGGAAAGCATCCGTAACAGTTACTGAAGTCGAGTTTTAGGAATGCCCTCCCGTAATTCCCAAATGAACTATTTCAATTACTTATGTATTCAATGGACAGGAAAGTTCTGACAACTTGAATGGCTTAGCTGTGTTGTTTGATTTACTTACGTCTTAATGAGTACAAGACCTGTCACATGTGGATGTGTGGTTAGCACACAACACACATAATAGGAGGCAAAATGAGCTTCAGTTTTGCTGGACTATACTCTTTAGTTCGTTTACAGTGTCTTTGACTCTTGATAGGGACCGCAAGGAAATCAGCGATCCATGTGCCGGAATCTTAGTTTACTTGTTTTTTTTCTATCTCCTTGTTTTGGTTTCCTTATGTTTACAGAATCTAATAAATCTTCTTGCTTGCCTTGTGTAGATGAACCAGGAAAGCAGGTCAAGAGTGCAATTAGGATAAAGAATACAAGCAAGTCTCATGTAGCATTTAAGGTTAGTACTGGTTATTGCTTTGCAGTTTCTCCAAGGAAGATGTGTGGAATTTGCAGTCAAAGATCTAGTGTTTAACCATAACTCTGTTGATAAAGATATTTTCCTGACTGTTAGTGGATATTCTGAATTTGTAGTTTCAAACAACTGCACCCAAGAGTTGCTTTATGCGTCCTCCTGGAGCTATACTTGCCCCTGGCGAGACTATCATAGCAACTGGTAATTGCAATTTTCACATGGATCTTTGCTTAGCAAGGTTTCCCAATATGCCTATATTTGGTACTTACTTTTGTTTCCTTTTGACCTGCCAGTTTTCAAGTTTGTCGAGCACCCAGAGAATAATGAGAATGTTCTGCAGAAGTGCAAGGTCAAGTTCAAGATTTTGAGCTTGAAGGTCCAAGGACCCATGGAATATGCTCCAGAGCTGGTTTGTGACATTTCTCTTTTCAGCTTTTACTTTTGGTCTTGTTTGCTATCTGTACTAAGTTTGGCAAACATTTCCCAGTTGCCAACGTAGATCTGTAGGTACTATTTTTATTGGAATGAAATTAGGCTCCTTAGAAACAATATCTGAATAATATGATGCTTCATCTGTATTTTCAATGAGAGGAGCCTTCCTGCATATCCCTTCTATTCAATTCTTGACTAGTGAAAATGGAACACTGGATGAGAGCCTTCTTTTTAGATAAAGAAAGAATTTTGTTGCTCTTTGCTGTTACACCGCCAAAGCTACCTTGCCAAATACAAAAATAGCTACCCCCTCTGACTTGTACTAAATCAGCGACAAGGATCGGAGGGAATAACATAAAGCAACTGAAAGCAAAATATCCAACTGCCTAGAGAGTACACTAGTCTGCACAAGATATTGCTGGCCCACTGCCTCCAGGGAAAGGCATGCCAGGAGAAGTGTATCCCACACCTCCACATGTTCCAGTGTTGACCATGATTGAAACCAATGCAGTTTGTACACTTGAAGATAAACCTGCACGGGATTAGAAAAATATCCTTCTCAAAAGTACCATCATTCAGGCAAAGATAAGAGACCAACACATAAAGCGGCCAACCCGGCTAGTATGGTAAAGTCGAACCATTTCCAACCCAAAAACCAGTTGCCAAAATTTGCGATGCTTCTGGGTGGAAATAGTCTGGAGGCCAATAGCAACAGCACAATCAAATGAGTTAAGCCTAGGTGGGGATGTCAGTTGGTCATCTCAACAGTGATAATGTGGCAATTTGTTTCCAGGGATGGAAGGTGTCGCTGATTGTCCAATAGTGCGCTCATGCCGTAGCCATAGCACAGGGACCCTACAAGATAAATGTACAACCGAAGCTCCAATCAACACTGCCAACCGCCCGAGTCACAGAAAGGGAGATGTCTGTGTGCATCTGGTGTTAAATTGCCTGGGCAGAAGCCCATTTTTTACCATATGAATACTCAAGGCCTGCCCAGGGTCAGCCGACGAGATTTCTTTAAAATACACTTTTCTTAGAGGTTAAAAAATGATATCTGTTTCAAACATTCGTTGATATAGCCACCATTACTCTGTTAGACCTTACTTGCCCAGGCTCCAAAGAGCACATATAGCCTGGGAGAAGCAATAGGGTAAGGAGAAAGTCCATTCCTGTTTGGATGCTGTTGCATGATCTTATTGTGGAGAGTCGAAGGGTCAATCATGCCCCTATTCACCTCAATTTGGCCAGTGTGCACTTTGATTTGTACTGTTGGATTTAGGTTTGGTCTATTCGAACACCATATTTTATAAGGATGGTTAGTTAGTTTGGGTAGTACCAATTTCAGAACTATAGATGGGTGAAGTTTTTTAGAGAGAATGGATGAGCAGTTCGAGTGGTGAAACTATGAATGCATTTCTTGACACTTCAATAGCATCTCGACCCTTCATTGCCTGTTACAGGCACACTGAGCTTGCCTCAGTTCCTTCCTTAGACTTGTATAGCTAGGATGCCCAAATCTGACGAGCTAAAATTCTTTCCTGAGGTAGGTTAGTCGCTTGGGGGGTCCGACTAGAAGAATGTGCTGTTAATTCATAGAATGTAACTTGATAGGGTAAATGTTGATAGAGCAATCCTAGTGCTAGGTGGTTTACTATTGTAGATTTGCAGTCCATTTTTCCATTTTCTTCTTTTAGTAGGGGGTGAGGCAATGTTTGTGCTATCCTCCATTCAAGGTGTGAACTGAAAGAGGCGCAGTTGTTTGGGATAAGGTTATGGTCTTATGGAGACTCTCTGTTTCTGACATGTGGTCAAAACCTTACTTTCATATGATAAGTAACATGCTTGAGGTGTATAGCTTGTTGTTCAGAAGGATAACTTCTTTTGTTGGCTGCAGTTTGACGAGCAAAAAGATCAAGCAGTGGTTGAGAAGATACTGAGGGTTATTTTCTTGGATGTTCAGAATCCAGGACCTGTAAGTAAATCATACCGACATTGTTAGCATACAAGAAATTTCTTCCATGGACATAGAATTGTAATAACATGTCACTCTTGTTCATTTATTTCCAAAGCAACTGGAAAAGCTAAACACGCAGCTAGCTGAGGCAGAGGCTGCCCTGGAGGCGCGGAAGAAGCCTCCAGAAGAGAATGGTCCTAAAATTGTTGGTGAAGGGCTCGTCATTGATGAATGGGTATATATCTCTTTTCAAGTCTCTTACCGTTTTCTAGACTAGATCTGGGTTCTCTTTTATATTTCGTTCTCTGTTGCTAAAATCGATCCTTCATTTGTTCGTCACAGAAAGAGCGGAGGGAAAGATACCTTGCGCAACAGCAGGTTGAAGTGGTTGACTCGGTGTAAATTGTACCTTCTTCTGCGGGAGGAGCATATGGCTTCAGCAATTGTGTTGTGATAATTCTTGTAAACAGGCTTTGTGCTAGCTTAGAGTTGTGTGGTAGTCTAGAGTTCTGCTTGCAGGATGAATGAGTCCCCAGAGAACAAGCTAACCTCAGGTTGTTTCGGTGCTCGCTGTGTAACTGTAATAACTGATATGTGATGTTGGATGCTCCTGTTGCTAAACTGGCTTGTCAGAACAATAAAGTGCATTCTGTTTATCACTTTGCGTCTTGAGAGCTGGCTTGCTTATAGTAGTGTTTTGTTAATGATGTGTTGGTTTTGAGTTTTGAGTGCCGACCCTTTTGCTGCTCTCCAAGTTGCCATGTCGTTTTGTCGTGAAGGACAAAATACCAGAATGCACGCTGTGTCTTTTGGGATTATTATACTACCCATGCTATTTTACTTGTTTAAATTGACAAGAAACTTACACACGTGAATGGGCTTAAACATGTGATGATTTTACTTCAGATACAACAATAAACTTGTTTGTGACGCAAGCCAAGGAATTTTTTTATTGGTCTTTAAGTGAGAGATTTTGCTAAGCTAAATTAAGCTGGAGTTCTATGCAGATGGGTGGAAGAAAGTTAAGGCTCAGGTGCTCAGGTGAGAATTATCCTACACGTACTTACCAATACACAGCAGATCCCCACTGCTCTTCTGCTGGTTTAATTTAATCGGCAAGTCAGTTTATTCGACTATTCAGCAGCTTAACTAATCAGTTGATCAGTTCATTCAACAACTCTGCTATTGCTAAGCTTAACTAACCACTTCATCATATATCATAGAAAAACTCGACCAACAAGGACTAGCCCACCTTTTTATTCAGAAGAAACAATCCAGGCACACATACTTTGCGAACCCAAACTTGTCTAGGGGTAGCCAGCCGGTTAAATCTCAGTTCTCTGTTAGTAATGCACTTCATCTACAGAAATGTACAAATCATATCGTACAAATGTTAAATGTCTACATTTAATAGATTATAAAAGGAGATCACCACAGTTCTACTTTTAATGTTCGTACTATGCAATTTGCTAACTAGCGCGTATTTATGCTGTACTATAAGAATCTAGTAAAGGATTTTCCCAACTTGGTCATTTCCTTCTCGATCGACTATGTTTCTTTTCAACTGGTTCTCCTTGTTTTCGTTTCCAACTTTCTTTTTCTTCTCAATTACGTGTTGGTGTTGGTATACATCCCTCCCACCAAAAGCAAACACATCAAGGGCTGAGATCGGTCCGTACCTCTTTATAGTTAAGGTTATGAGGGGGTACAGAGCGATCTCAGTTTTTAATGGGTTTTACTTCTAGCTCTGTTTTTTTCCTTTTTAATTAAATCCTTCCAAACCTTGTTTTCTTCTCAACTACTAGAGTTTGAAAGTTTGCATTCATGTAAAACGACACATTCCCTCCAATCCACAATAAGTGACGTTGATTTAGTACAAAAGTATTTATCAGCAGACTCGTAAATATTCTAAGTCCAAAGGATAACAAACTTTCTCACGGTGGCATCCACTTGTGGAGAAAAATATAGGCTGTGACCAGACAGCAATGATAATGATGTCCCACGATGAGATTCGAAAGATCTCTAGTCCATATTATATTTGCAACGGATCTGATAATCTATGCGCTTATCTTCAGTCACTGCCGCTTTAATCGCCAATAGGTAGAGGCTGACTCAAGAATTAATCCCACTTAATGAGCATTATAAATTATGCATGACGTTTAAAATTATACCTGATGATGATGGTGATGGTGATGGTGATGGAGATGGATGCTGTTGACTCTCTAACGCTGGTAATGATGCTAGTTTCTGTCAGGTAAGCAAAGACATCTGAGGGAGCTCCAAATTACTGAAAGAGATGTGCGGATTTAAAATTAAATACGTCCGACTGAACATGAACTCTTTCTTCTTAGCTGGATAGAAGAGATCCTTTGCTTCGTACAAAGAAGTAATAGTTCGTACTCATATCCGTTGGAGATTGATGCTTATCTCGACTTGGTAAAATAGTACTGTACCAAGAGTTGTATGCATCCTAATGGCTGCTTTGACATTGTCAGAGTAGCAAAAAGAAAGGAGCGGCACATGCAGCAACAAGCTAGGATGATGATGCTCCAGCCGTCCAGGTAAGCTCGGTTAGAACTTATCCATATCAGTAACCGTATCCGCATGTGGTTTTCATGGAATCAACGCGCTGTTGCAGAGAAGACAAGCAACCATACCTGCAGTCCATATCCAAACCAGGCTGATCGGGAGCCATACCATTGGCCTCGTGGAACCAATGGTCTACTCAGCCACCTGTTTCGCCGTTGGCTGCGAAACCATTGGCCACTGAAAAAGTAGCCCGTGTGCCATCGCGGCGACTGTATATATACACGCCTCAGCTATCACTTGCCACTTCCACTTCTCCATCTACACGTCAACACTTCAGAAACATCACATTCAGAGATTCTTTGAGTTGGGAAAGAGCTTGATCTTTGAGTTGGAGGTTTCGTTTGCAGGCTACGTTTGGCATCTTCAGGACAACGAAAATGAGGTTTGCGATGGCAAACAAGGCATACATGGCGGTGACGCTGGGCGCGGCCATGGAGCTGAAAGAGCAGGTTGCCAAGCCGTGCTCTGCCGCGGTCAAGCGGAACTTGCCGGTGGTTACTGTCCGGCCGTCGGCCGGCAAAGTCGACGGCGTGCCGGTTGCCGCCGAGGAGTCGCTGAGGATGGTCATGTACCTTAGCTGCTGGGGTCCATGCTAGGCTAGATTGACACTTGACAAGCTGTAAATACATGGCTTTTTCCTTTTGAGACGGGTAAATACATGATCATCTGGTCGAAAGCATGTCGTGATTCTGAGGTAGTATTGGTTGCAGCTGCCGACAGATCGAACTGGTTACGCTCACCCAGAATTGATTCCAATCCTCTGATGCTTTGTTTGTGAGAAATCCTCTGAATTTCTTAGCCTCGAAGAAAAGCTCAACTAAGAGAAACTAGATTCCAGCTAAACATTCAGAAGTTGACTATAATTTTCTTATAATTTTTTTCGACATAATCCCTCTACATAAAGGTGAGATGACAACCCAACTTGCCCCATCAATCTTCTTCAGATGTCCCTCCAAAGAAGAGAGGAAACAGAAACAAATGCTTCGCCCTCTCGTGTCCCTAAATGCTTCTTCAATGGATGATTACACATGGATTCCAAGAACCTACGAGTAACAAACTCACGAATTTTTGCTTTTCACGAATTCTCACAAAGAACTTAAATCCGTACACCAAATGCAATTGCGAGAATACAAGAAGTGTCAAGTCCTCCTCTCATAAATTTCACCAGAACAAGTACAATTACGATGTAGAAATATGAAGAAAAAAATAAAGAAGCAAATCCACAGAAGACACCAAAATTTAGACCCAAAACTTGCCCTCACAAAGAGGAGATATTGATTGATGAAAATGTAAATCCCCCCTCTCTTCCCTCATAAAGATGCAATAATCATTAACTTGATTGAGTGAAAGCAATCTTAAGAGGGTTAATAATGGAGAGGAAAAATGAGAGTGGCGATATGTAGGCCGAGCTACACGAGTAGGCCATTTTTTGAATCTATCAAAATTTCATTTTAAACATGTCAAAAAAAATTCGAAACAAATACCATGGTCTAGAGAATGTTGGAATCTATCAATTTGTAAGTTTTCAGGTTGAAATACATTGTATTTTGACTCACAAAAAATAAAAAATCTTGATTTTATTATTGATGAATAGTAATGAAGAGTACACTATAATCTAAATTTTTCCATTTTGTGATATTTTATTATTTTTACTGAGGGAAAAATATAATGTATTTCAATCTCAAAATTACACATTGATAGATTCCAACATTCTCTGCGTCTATGCATTTTTTCAAAATTTTCTAAAACTATAAAATCAAAAAATTAAAGTTTTTGAAAAAAAAACCGGGCTACATGTAGCCCGGGCTATAAAAGAAGTTTTCGGGAAAAAAACTTGCTCAAAGTTCGGAGAATCAATGAAAAGAAGACCCTTTAGTAACCTCCCCTTCTGAAAGGATCGTATGCCGCACCTAGAAGGGGGGTGAATAGGTGCTAACCAATTTTTAGTTCTTTTTCAGTTTAGGCTTGACACAAAGGTAAATTCTCTAGATGCAACTAAGTGAATTTACCTATATGACAATGTTACCAACTAAACAAGATATAGCTACGCAATATATAGGAGATATAATAGGATAGAGGTAACCGAGAGTGGAGCACGCGATGACACGGAGATGATTCCCGTAGTTCACTTCCTTTGCAAGAAGGTACGTCTACGTTTGGAGGAGTGTGGTTGCTACGAAAGCCAAACCAATAGCCACGAAGGCTTCACTCAGATCTCTGTGAGCAACGTCACGAAGGCCTTGCCCACTTCCACTAAGGGATTTCCTCGATGCGGAAACCGGACCTTTACAAGGTTCTTGGGGCACACATCCACGACCAAATTGGAGGCTCCCAAATCTGTAACAACACAACAAATCAACAAGAGTACATCAACAACAACAACTAGGGATCCAAAGAGGAACACTAGCAAGGGGGCCCTCAAGCATATGAGGGGGAAATGAAAACCGCTTCAGTGAGGATGTGTAGATCGGGGTCTTCTCCTTCGATTCTCTAAAGCACAAGGGATTTGGGTGGTTGAGGGAGGAGATCCGGCTATTTTGGTGTTCTTGGTGGCTCAGCAGTGGTGGATGATGTTCTTAGGGTTTGAGCACCTTTCCAAGGTAGGAGAAGGAGGGTATTTATACTACACCAACTATTCTGCCCGTTGGAGGAGAATCGCCGGCAGTGCCGGCCTTGAGACGCCGGCAGTGCCGGCCACTTTCTGAATCTTCAGGTCGACAGGCAGACTGGCAGTGCCGGGCCAGAATCGCCGGAAGTGCCGGGGTGCACTCACCGGCAGTGCCGGCCTGGAACCACCGGCAGTGCCGGCCCAGTACCGCCGGCAGTGCCGGCCAGGGACAGGCTTCTGCTTGTTCTTCTTCTTTTCTTCCTTTTTGAGTGGGTCGAGATTTACCCGTGGTATCTTTTCTATATCTGTAATCCACTTAGCACATAGTTAAATTGTCACCGGAGTTGTTAACAAACACACAAAACTCAGAGATCATGAAATGTTCTTTCAATCTCCCCCTTTTTGGTGTTTGATGACAATACCGGGATTTTGCAAAGTATAGAGCAAGAATAGCATTGTGTTTGGCATAAGAGAGAAACCCCCCCTGGATGTGTGCATGCAAGAAATTTAGTGCTTGAATATATATGCACACATTAGGTAGAGAGCAACTTTAACTTTCAAGGTAGAAAGCACAATGCTTATAAGGCAAATATGACAGAAGATGTATGGAAGAAAATAAAAGTTGAGATGTGATGATCATACCCTTTCATAATGACATCCTCAACATTTCATGACCATAATCTCAATTTCATGAACAAGAGTACCATAATCATATCAAGTATCCACTTGAGATAAATCCGTAGACAGGTTGAGATATATAAGAAGACCATACCATTTCATGACAATACTCTCAACCATATAGAATACCGAAGACCATAACAATAATTCACTCACTAAAAGGTCTTGCCCACCACACATAGAACAGAGTTTTAAACAATATAAAACACAAGATACGGTTCAACATAAGCATAGATGATAAAAGGAGGACACAAGCTTTAACGGAATGATAAAAGGCAAATGCTTGTGCCCTCAAACCCCTAGCAAATCCCGTGCAAGTCCTACTAGACCTTCTTCTCCCCCTTTGGCAACAAGACACCAAAAAGGAGAAAAGAAGCGATGCTACATCGTCCCATGAAGGCTCACTCATCCTCGGAGGATTCCTCCGACTCTTCATCATCTTCGGACTCGGCGGGCTCAACATCATCACTAGCGGGGCGCTGATGACCCACAAGTATAGGGGATCGCACCAGTCTTCGAGGGAAGTAAAACCCAAATTTATTGATTCGACACAAGGGGAGGTAAAGAATACTTATAAGCCTTAACAACTGAGTTGTCAATTCAGCTGCACCTGGAAAATCACTAGTAACAGGGGTGATGTGAAAGTAGCAGATGATATGAGAGCAGTAGTAACAAGATAACACGGCAGCAGTAATAGTAACACGGAGGCAATGACACCGGAAAATAGTTGATACTACTTCCAATGACATGTAGAACGAGTATATGATGATGAGAGATGGACCGGGGTTCCCGACTATCTACACTAGTGGTAACTCTCCAATAACAAGTGTTGGGTGAACAAATTACGATTGGGCAATTGATAGGATTGAAATAGCATTAAGACAGAACATCAAGATTATTAATCATGTAGGCATGTTTTCCATATATAGTCATACGTGCTCGCAATGAGAAACTTGTACAACATCTTTTGTCCTACCAGCCGGTGGCAGCCGGGCCTCTAGGGAATCTCTCGGAAATTAAGGTACTCCTTTTAATAGAGCACCGGAGCAAAGCATTAACACTTGGTGAAAACATGTGATCCTCATACCTAAGCCTTCCCCTCCAGTTATCCCAGTTGTTGTCACTCTGGGGCCTCGGGTTCCGGACATAGACATGTGAAAACAACTTGTAGATACAATCTAAGCAATAAGTATAGAGCTTAAATCTAAGATCATGCCACTCGGGCCCTAGTGACAAGCATTAAACACAACAAGATTGCACAGCAACAATAACTTCACAAACTTTATAGATAGACTAATCATAATGTAACAATCCATCGGATCCCAACAAACACAACACCGATTACATCAGATGAATCTCAATCATGTAAGGCAGTTCATGAGACCATTGTATTGAAGTACATGGGGGAGAGAATACCAAGTAGCTACAGCTAGAACCCGTAGTCCATGGGGGACTACTCACGGAGCATGATGGAGGCGGTGGCGTCGATGGAGATGGCTTCCGGGGGCACTTCCCCGTCCCGGCAGGGTGCCGGAACGAGACTTCGTCCCCGAATTGGAGTTTCGCGATGGTGGCGGCGCCCCGGAGTCTTTCTGGAGTTTCGTCAATTGGTGTCGATGTTTTAGGTCAGGACGGCTTAAATAGGCGAAGAGACGGAGTCGGAGGGGCCACGGGGCCTCCTCACACTAGGGGGGCGCCCCCCCTTGGGCCGCGCCGCCCACACGTGTGGCCCCCCAGGGCACCCCTCTAGTCCCACTCTGGCTTTCTGGAAGCTTCCGGGAAAAATAAGGTTTTGGGCGTTGATTTCGTCCGATTCCGAGAATATTGCCCGAACAGCCTTTCTGGAACCAAAAACAACAGAAAACAGGAACTGCCACTGTGGCATCTTGTTAATAGGTTAGTTCCGGAAAATGCATAAAAACATTATAAAGTGCAAGCAAAACATGTAAGTATTGTCATAAAACAAGCATGGAACATCAGAAATTATAGGTACGTTGGAGACGTATCAGCATCCCCAAGCTTAGTTCCTGCTCGCCCTCGAGCAGGTAAACGATAAAAAGAATAATTTCTGTAGTGACATGCTACTTACATAACCTTGATCATACTATTATAAAGCATATGAGATGAATGCAATGACTCAAGGCAATGATCTATAGTTGCTAACAAATAGATAACATATAGCAAAACTTTTCATGAATAGTAATTTCAAGACAAGCATCAAAAGTCTTGCATAAGAGTTAACTCATAAAGCAATAAATTCAAAGTAAAGGCATTGAAGCAACACGAGAGGAAGATTTAAGTTTCAGCAGCTTGCTTTCAACTTTCAACATACATATCTCATGGATAATTGTCAGCACAAAGTAATATGATGAATGCAAATAAGCAAGTATGTAAGAATCAATGCACAGTTGACACAAGTGTTTGCTTCTAAGATGGAAGGAAGTAGATAAACTGACTCAACATAAAGTAAAAGAAAGGCCCTTCGCAGAGGGAAGCAGGGATTAAATCATGTGCTAGAGCTTTTTAAGTTTTGAAATCATATAGAGAGTATAAAAGTAAAGTTTTGAGAGGTGTTTGTTGTTGTCAACGAATGGTAGTGGGCACTGTAACTACCTCATCAACCAGACTTTCAAGAGCGGCTCCCATGAAGGACGTTATCTCTACCAGCAAGGTAGATCATCCCTCTTCTCTTTTGTTTACACATGTATTTTAGTTTCATTATTTATGGATGACACTCCTCCCAACCTTTGCTTACACAAGCCATGGCTAACCGAATCCTCGGGTGCCTTCCAACAATCTCATACCATGGAGGAGTGTCTATTTGCAAAATTAAGTTGCTAACTGATGAATCAGGGCAAAACATGTGAAGAGAATTATTAATGAAAGTTAATTAATTGGGGGCTGGGAACCCCGCGCCAACTCTTTTTGCAAAATTATTGGATAAGCGGATGAAGCCACTAGTCCATTGGTGAAAGATGCCCAACAAGATTGAAAGATAAAACACCACATACTTCCTCATGAGCTATAAAACATTGACACAAATAAGGAGTAATAAAGTTTTGAATTGTTTAAAGGTAGCACATGAAGTATTTACTTGGAATGGCAGAAAATACCACATAGTAGGTAGTTATGGTGGACACTCATGGTATAGGTTTTGGCTCAAGGTTTTGGATGCACGAGAAGCATTTCCTCTCAGTACAAGGCTTTGGCTAGCAAGGTTATTTGAAGCAAACACAAGTATGAACCGGTACAACAAAACTTACATAAGAACATATTGCAAGCATTATAAGACTCTACACTGTCTTCCTTGTTGCTCAAACACAATTACCAGAAAATATCTAGACCTTAGAGAGACCAATCATGCAAACCAATTTCAACAAGCTCTACGGTATTTCTCCACTAATAGGTTTAAACTACATGATGCAAGAGAAACATGATCTACTTGAGAGCTCAAAACAATTGCCAAGTATCAAATTATCCAAGACAATATGAAGCATTTTCTGTTTCCAACCAAATAACAATAAATGCAATAGCTTCCAACTTTTGTCATTGAACATTAAAAGTAGAACGAAGAACACAAGTGTTCATATGAAAAAGCGGAGCGTGTATCTCTACCATACAAGGATTGCTAGGATCCGATCTTATTCAAACAAAACATAAATAAAAACACACAAACGCTCCAAGTAAAGAACATAAGATGTGACCGAATAAAAATATAGTTTCAATAGAAGAAACCTGATAAGTTGATGAAGAAGGGATGCCTTGGGCATCCCCAAGCTTAGACGCTTGAGTCTTCTTGAAATATGCAGGGATGAACCGCGGGGGCATCCCCGAGCTTAGACTTTTCACTCTTCTTGATCATATATCATCCTCCTCTCTTGACCCTTGAAAACTTCCTTCACACCAAACTTCTCATAAACTTCATTAGAGGAGTTAGTACTCAAAAAACTTTAATCCACCTTGGCCCTGTAGTGACACATTGCAAGAACTCAATAAAACATTAGCTACAGACTCTCCACGTCTAGAAAGCCTCACTTAAAGTCCACAAGAGACAATGCAAAAAACAGAGACAGAATCTGTCAAAACAGAACAACCAGTAAAGACGAATTTTTAAGAGGTACTTACGTTGCTCAAATCAGAAAACTCAAAACTAATGAAAGTTGCGTACATATCTGAGTATCACGCACGTAAATTGGCAGATTTTTCTGAGTTACCTACAGAGAAACATACCCAAATTCGTGACATCAAGAAATCTGTTTCTGCGCAGTAATCCAAATCTAGCATCACCCTTCTATTAGAGACTTAACTTGGCACAACATTGCAATAAAATAGAGATAATGAGAGGTTGCTACAGTAGTAACAACTTCCAAGACACAACAAAATAGTAGCAAAATAAAAACATGGGTTATCTCCCAAGAAGTGCTTTCTTTATAGCCATTAAGATGGGCTCAGCAGTTTTAATGATGCACTCGCAAGAAATAAGAGTTGAAGCAAAAGAGAGCATCAAAAAGCAAATTCAAAACACATTTAAGTCTAACCCACTTCCTATGCATAGGAATCTTGTACACAAATAAATTCATGAAGAACAAAGTGACAAGCATAAGAAGGTAAAACAAGAGTAACTTCAAAATTTTCAGCATATAGAGAGGTGTTTTAGTACGTACCATGCAAATTTCTACAACCATATTTTCCTCTCTCATAATAATTTTCAGTTGCTTCATGAGAAAACTCAACAACATAACTATCACATACAGCATGATTTTCATGATTCACAAACACATAATTTTTATCAAGCTCGGAAATAATAGGATCAAAACTTTCAAACCCTCTTTTATCAATAATGTAACAAGATGATTGATCATTCTTAAAAGATATGGGACTCATAGATAAAGTCAAGAACTCTCCAATCCCATTTTCATTAGTAGTACAATTAATAGTATCAAGTAACATAGGACCATCATCTAGAGATTTATCATAAACATTCACCAAGAAAAACTCTTTAGTACCATGCATTTCGACATCAGGCACAAACAAAGCATTATTATAAAATTTATCAAAATAGCATGGATTATCATAGATAACAGGAGCATAATTATTCTCACAAGTTTTACTCATAGGTAATATTTCAAGAGAATCCACAGGAACATAACATTCATCCTCTTTTGGTAAGCATGGAGGACAATCAAATAGTGTAAGAGATAAAGAGTTACTCTCATTAGAAGGTTGGCATGGGTAGCTAATCCATTCTTCCTCCTTTTGTTCATCACTCTCCTCTTCTTTTTCATCCAAGGAGCTTTCAGGTTCATCAATTTCCTCCTCTTTTTCATCCAATGAGCTTTCAGGTTCACCAATTTCTTCTTCCACTGGTTCCTGCAAATTGTGAGTGCATTCTTGTGCATTAATGAGTCTCTCTTTATAATCAATGATATAAGGATTATCACTCGTAGCTTTCTATGCAAAAATTAAGGATAGAAGAGACATAATCTTTAAGGTCCTTACAAACAACACAAGTTTCATAATTTTTAGCAATGAAGGATTCGATCTCAGAAGCTCCCATAAACAAAACAAATTGTTCTACTTCTTCGAACCCAAAATGAATATAGCTATTCCAATTATAGTTCTTAATTAAAACTTCTTCACTAAAGCCACATTGAAATTTAAGATGTTTAGTATCCTGTTGAGAGCAACAATTTATATCATGGCGTTTAAGCAAGATTTTAGCAATTGTATTCAGTTTTTCTATCACGAGCACTCATAACTTTACCCGTTCTTGATTCTCTATAATTATTATATAATTCAATAAGCTCCAAATAGGTTGTAGGTTCTCCCATAATAGCAGTTTTTAATTTTTCGGTTTTTCAAATTTTTATGGATTTTCGGGTATATGAGGAAAATAAAACAAGACAAAAACAAACTAGACAGAAGTAAAATAAAACTAGACAGAAATAAACTAAGCACAAATAAACTAGACAAAAGTAAACTAAGCAAAACAAAATAAAATAAAACAGAGAGAGAGGTAGAGTGTACTCCCCAGGTGAACTTATGAGTAGAGCTATGCCTCCCCGGCAACGGCGCCAGAAAATAGTCTTGATGACCCACAAGTATAGGGGACCGCAACAGTCTTCGAGGGAAGTAAAACCCAAATTTATTGATTCGACACAAGGGGAGGTCTTGTTTCAAAGTGGATCTGGTCCTTGAGGGCGTCCCCCCGCATGCTTTCGATAAGGAGGTGATTGGAGATCTCTTGGGATCGTCTTGCGTGCTCGATGTTGTCGCGCCGGCGACGGCGAGCAGGGCGGAGCTTGCTACGGTAAAGATCTCTGCTTGGACCAACGACGTTGAGAAGATTCCGCCAGTGGTGGACCTCGTCATCCCTGAGCCCCTTGAGTCTGGCGAGGAGACCCCTTCGCCTACTCAGGTGCACTCAGATGACTCGGGTAGCACCGTTCCATCCTCGCCGGTGCTGGAGCAGAAGGTGCTCAAGTACAAGATCTTGCTCCATGTTGATAAGGTTTCTCTGAATCCGGTGGCAGCCCTGGATGTTAGTTCTTCTGGAGTCCAGGCTGGAGATGACAGGAGGGCTGGGTCGGTCGCCGGAGCTGTCTGACGGCCACCGTGGAAGCTTGGTGTCCCAGACAGGCGCGGAGGCGCAGGGTCTGGGCCCACAGATGCCGGGCTGGGTCCACAAAGGACTTACTGCCAGGTGGCAGCGGCATCAGAGAGTTGGCGTCTCCCTCCTATGGATGGACGGCCAGCGCTGGGTGCCTCGAGGAGCAGACCGAGTTTGATTTCAAATCAGGTCTTGGTCAACAGGGCGGATGGCGACAGGACGCTGGCACAAACCGACAGCCTTAACACGCTGCGGGGCTCTGATCCCGTTGGCGATGCTGTCGGGGAGGTTTCTTTAAGAGACTTGGACAAGGAGCCTACGGCGGATGGCGGGGACCACATGTCCAGCTCTCTACCTGTGGAGGAACACGCGGCTAGCCCTGGGTCGACGAGTGTGCGGGGCATTTCTGACGACCAGACATGCAGCGACAGCTCTTGTGAGGATATTGACAAGGAAGTTCCTGTTGGAGTGGGGCCTTTGGGTGACACCGCTGCCCAAGGAAAATATGGAGGCTTTGTTGAGGTTTCTCTCACTGGTGATGAGGAGTGCTACGGAGATGGCAGCGCTGCCCAAGCCCAGATCACTGAGCCCTGCCAGTTGGACTCGGCCTGCAACACCCCACGGCCCACAGCGGTGCCCGAACCCCTTCTGGCAGGCCCAACGGAGGTGATTAGTGCCACGCAGTCGATCCTCCATGGCCCAACGTCGGCCAGAGCTTCCAATCCATCTATGTCTGATGAAGAGGCGATCGCTCTTGGACGCATGAAGAGCTTCTGTGCCAAGATCCTGAAGGCCTTGGCGCCTCCCCTGCTGAAGGAAGTACAGGTGGCGTCCTCTCTTCGCCCGGACGCGGAGCCGTTTACGCCTCAGCGCAGCGCGAGGTTTACGCCAACGCCATCGCCAGCGACGATGAACAAGAACAAGGGTTCCAAGAAAGCTTCGGCGGCAGAGACGGTTCTGCTGAAAGCCCTAGGGATCACCCCCTCCGAGCTGGCGGTAGACGAGAATGCACTGTCGGAATTCCGACAGTTCTTTGATTCTCCGGTGCGTGAGCCACATCTGCAAGTGCTGGCATCCATCTTCGGGAAGACAATGCCATCAAGGAGAGAGCTCCTCCGGCAGGAGGCCATGGAGTTTGGCGTCTGCGTGTAGCGCAAGCGAGTCTAGGAGTAGGAGTCTTTCTGTTCCTTTATGGATTTAGACCCAGAGATTTTGTGCTGGAATCCTCGAGGCCTCAATGACTCGGCCAAGAGAGATTCGATCAGGGAGTTGATTGACACGCTTAGGGTGAATCTGGTGTGCTTTCAGGAGACGAAGCTTAATGTCATCGATAGGTTTATTGTAAATCAGTGCCTGGGGCCGTCGTTTGATGCCTATGACTACCTGCCGGCGGTAGAGACTCGTGGGGGAATTCTCCTAGCCTGGAATTCTATGGCCCTTAGCATCCATAATGTCGTGCGAGATTCCTTTGCAATCTCAGGAGAGGTGCACATGCGCGATGGTTTTGTCTGGTGGATCACGGTGGTGTATGGTCCCCAAGCCACGGTGGACAAAATACAGTTCCTCAGAGAGCTGTCCGAGCGACGTGCTCGCTGCCCGGGGCCTTGGCTGATCCTCGGCGACTTCAATATGATCCTTCGCGCCTCGGACAAAAGCAACGGGAACCTGCATACGAGAAATATGCACAGATTCAGAGATTTTGTGGAGACAAATGAGCTTAGGGAGCTGTACCTGCACGGGCGTAGGTTTACCTGGAGCAATGAAAGACGCGTGCCAACTATGTCCAAGATAGATAGAGTGTTCGCCTCCGTCGATTGGGATCTGCAATACCCTGACACCTTCTTTCAAGCTCTGTCGTCCTCGGTTGCGGATCACTCACCTTTGCATCTCTCCATGACGGCAACTAACAGACCTGCCAGGCGGTTCAGATTTGAAACCTTCTGGTTCAAACTCGAGGGCTTCGACGAGGCGGTCAAGGAGGGCTGGCATTGCGACGATAACATCTTAGACCCCTTCCTTCGGCTTGACTCCTGCTTCAGGAATCTTGCGTCGCACCTACAATCCTGGAGTAGTAAAAGGGTTGGTAATCTTAAGCTCCAAATCGCTATGGCCAATGTACTCATTCATCGTTTCGACGCGGCGCAGGAGGTTAGGCGTACTGACGCTCGAAGAGGGATGGCTAAGGAAAACTCTAAAACGTACTGTGCTTGGGCTGTCCTCTATGGAACGCACTATGGCACGTCAGAGATCAAGACTGAGATGGCTCAAAGATGGTGATGCCAACACTAGCCTTTTCCACGCCGTGGCCAACGGGCGACGCACTAGAAACTACATACCGGCGCTTAAACACCAGGGAGAACTTATCACGGAGCAATCTGCTAAGGAAAAGCTTTTCTTCGATGCTTACTCTAGCCTGATCGGGGAGATTCGGACCCGTGATCACACCCTGGACCTGGAGGAGCTTGGCATGCACGCTCACGAGGATGAGCTGAGAGAGATGGGCAATATCTTTTCTGAAGCGGAGATCTGGGAGGTTATCAAAGAGTTGCCGCCGGAGCGGGCACCTGGGCCTGATGGTTTCATAGGGGCGTTTTACCAGCGGGCATGGCCCATTATCAAGCCACAGGTCCTGGCGGCCATCGCCAAGCTCTCGGTTGGAGATGGGAGGTCTTTCGGAAAGCTGAATCGTGCGATCATCATACTCATTCCCAAGAAGCCTGACGCTGAGGAGGTGGGCGACTTCAGGCCTATCAGCCTGGTGCACAGTTTTGCGAAGCTTTTCACGAAGCTTATGGCTAATCGTTTGCGCCCGAAGATGGAGCGGTTAGTGAGCAAGAACCAATCTGCGTTCATCAAGGGCAGGCTGTTGCATGACAACTTCATTCTTGTCCGGCAGATGGCGTGCAAGATACATCTTAGAGGGGAACCGGGGGTGTTGCTCAAACTCGACATATCCAGGGCCTTTGACTCACTCTCGTGGGCGTTTCTGTTTGAGATCCTGAGGAAACTTGGCTTCCCGGAGCTGTGGATCCAATGGACGGCTATCTCGCTTCGAACTGCTAGCACGCGGATTTCAGTCAATGGATCCCTTGGCGCCAAGATTTGCCATGCCCGTGGACTCCGACAGGGCGATCCCCTGTCGCCCCAACTTTTTGTCCTTGCGATGGAGGTCATAACGCTGATGGTGTGTAGAGCAGCAGAAGCCGGGCTGCTCTCAAGTCTGGGCAATTGCACCCAGCTGCAGCACGTGTCTATCTACGCCGATGATGTTGTCCTGTTTCTGAAGCCATCTATCCAGGATCTTGTCACTGTTAAGGAGCTCATGGAGGCTTTCGGTGCGGCTTCAGGGCTGATGATAAATTACAACAAAACCTCGGCCACCCTGATTAGGAGCTCTATTGAGGACAGTGATAAGGTCGCCTCATTACTGCGCTGCACGATCACTAAGTTCCCTATCAAATATCTAGGGCTACAGCTGTCGCTTTGGCCGCTTACAAGGGCCCAGTGGCAGCCGGTGCTTGACTCTGCGACACGCATTGTGCCGGCTTGGCAGAAGAGCTTGATCACCAGGCCGGGACGTTTAGTGCTAGTCAGGTCAGTTATGACAGCAAGATTAGTTCACCACCTGATCATTGCGGATACCCCGGCTTGGTTGTTGGAGGAGATCGATAGGAGCTTGCGAGGCTTTCTCTGGGCAGGAAAAGATAGAGCTAATGGAGGACAGTGCCTTGTTGCTTGGCACCAAGTGTGCAAGCCTAAGGAATTCGGCGGGCTTGGGGTGAAAAATCTCCATCTTCAGGGGCTTGCGCTCAGGGTTCGCTGGGAATGGGTGAGACGCACTGATGGCTCTAGATCTTGGCAAGGGCTGCCGCTCATCAAGGACGACAAAGCCCGGGGCGTGTTTGACAGTATGGTTCGCATTACAGTCGGAGAAGGAAGGAAAGTCCTCTTCTGGAGGGATCGCTGGATTGGGGGCAGATCTGCCCATGACATCGCCCCCGGGATCACCTTGCATGTCAAAACGAGGATTAAGAACTCCAGAACCGTTGCCCAAGCCATGAACCAGAACGCTTGGATAAATGACATCGCTGGCAACTTGGCCACACTCGGAGCAAGGGAGTGCACCGCTCTTTGGGCGGCTGTGCACAGCGTGCCAAGGAACGACGCTGACCCGGACACCTTCACTTGGCCATGGTCCTCATCGGGCTCCTACACAGCCAGATCTACCTATGCTATGCTCTCGCAGGGAGCCGTCAGGTTCCAACTTCACAAAGCTATCTGGCAGGCCAAAGCTGCTTCCAAAAGCAAATTCTTTATGTGGCTTGCTGTCCAGCACAGGATCTGGACTTCGGATCGGCGACAGAGACATGGGCTACAGGACCAATCCTCGGCCTGTTTGTATGCTGCCAGGAGGAAGATACCGCGGAGCATCTCCTGGTTCAATGTGTAGTGGCCAGGGAGGTTTGGTTCCGGTCTGCCCAAATGCTTGGAATCAACCTCAGCACACCGGAGAGCTCTGATACGATCGAAGCTTGGTGGATGGAGGAGAGGAGGAAGTGCCGAGCGAAGGACAGGAAGTGGCTCGATGGCCTAGTATGCACAGTGGGGTACGCGCTGTGGAAAAACAGGAACGCCGAGGTCTTCCGAAGCTCAGCTAGGAGCCGCACCCCTATGATCATAGCCACCGCCATTGTGGAGGAGTGCAAGATGTTGTGCAATCTGTGGAGAGCTCAGAGAGGGGGAGGAGTAGGAGATATTAATGTAGTTGTGAGAGAGTAGCCTTTTTCCTTTTTTTGGAGTCTTTGGTGCCTGATGTTTGTATTGGGCATCATTTCTTGTATATTATCTCTGCCTTCTATAAAATTAAGGTACGCAATTGCGTACTCTCGAAAAAAAAAGACACAAGGGGAGGTAAAGAATACTTATAAGCCTTAACAACTGAGTTGTCAATTCAGCTGCACCTGGAAAAGCACTAGTAACAGGGGTGATGTGAAAGTAGCAGTGATATGAGAGCAAGAGTAACAAGTAACACAGCAGCGAGTAATAGTAACGAGAGGCAATGGCACCGAAAAATAGTTGATACTACTTCCAATGACATGTAGAACGAGTATATGATGATGAGAGATGGACCGGGGTTCCCAGCTATCTACACTAGTGGTAACTCTCCAATAACAAGTGTTGGGTGAACAAATTACAGTTGGGCAATTGATAGGATTGAAATAGCATTAAGACAGAACATCAAGATTATTAATCATGTAGGCATGTTTTCCATATATAGTCATATGTGCTAGCAATGATAAACTTGTACAACATCTTTTGTCCTACCAGCCGGTGCCAGCCGGGCCTCTAGGGAATCTACTGGAAATTAAGGTACTCCTTTTAATAGAGCACCGGAGCAAAGCATTAACACTTGGTGAAAACATGTGATCCTCATACCTAAGCCTTCCCTCCAGTTATCCCAGTTGTTGTCACTCTGGGGCTTCGGGTTCCGGACATAGACATGTGCAAACAACTTGTAGATACAATCTAAGCAATAAGTATAGAGCTTAAATCTAAGATCATGCCACTCGGGCCCTAGTGACAAGCATTAAACACAACAAGATTGCAGCAACAATAACTTCACAAACTTTATAGATAGACTAATCATAATGTAACAATCCATCGGATCCCAACAAACACAACACCGATTACATCGATGAATCTCAATCATGTAAGGCAGCTCATGAGACCATTGTATTGAAGTACATGGGGGAGAGAATACCAACTAGCTACAGCTAGAACCTGTAGTCCATGGGGGAACTACTCACGGAGCATGATGGAGGCGGTGGCGTCGATGGAGATGGCTTCCGGGGGCACTTCCCCTTCCCGGCAGGGTGCCGGAACAGAGACTTCTGTCCCCCGAATTGAAGTTTCGCGATGGTGGCGGCGCCCCTGGAGTCTTTCTGGAGTTTCGTCAATTGGTGTCGATGTTTTAGGTCAGGACGGCTTAAATAGGCGAAGAGACGGAGTCGGAGGGGCCATGGGGCCTCCTCACACTAGGGGGGCGTGCCCCCCCTTGGGCCACGCCGCCCACACGTGTGGGGCCCCCAGGGCACCCCTCTGGTCCCACTCTGGCTTTCCGGAAGCTTCCGGGAAAAATAAGGTTCTGGGCGTTGATTTCGTCCGATTTCGAGAATATTGCCCGAACAGCCTTTCTGGAACCAAAAACAACAGAAAACAGGAACTGGCACTATGGCATCTTGTTAATAGGTTAGTTCCGGAAAATGCATAAACACATTATAAAGTGCAAGCAAAACATGTAAGTATTGTCATAAAACAAGCATGGAACATCAGAAATTATAGGTACATTGGAGATGTATCAGGCGCCGACGGCGAGAAGGACCGGGAAGCCCAAGCTGTTCAAACTCAGCCACATTGCCATGCTTAGAGAGCCATTCTTCTTCAGGAGTAATAATTTCCTCAGATCCACTCTCAACAGGAATATCCAACTTGCGCATGATGAGCTTTGTGTTCCTCCTGTCCATCTTCCTTCCCCTATGAGCTTGGTACCGACGCTTGTTGATGTCAGACTTAAGACAGAACATCTTGGCCAACTTGGCCTCTATGCGAGCAACCCAACCATTGTCAGTAGGAGGAGCATACTCCATATCAGAGTCCTCTTCAGCAGAATCTTCAAGACTCGGGAAGACGAGGAGGATTAGGATGAGGCTTGACCTTGAGATCCTTGTGCTTGTGAGGTAGAAGAATAACCTCATCAGTGAGTTTGCCATGCCGAGCATTGTCCCAACGAGAGCAAATGAAGCACATGAAGTAGGGAGCAAACACAAGAGCCTTGCGAGATATAATGCATGCCCAAAACTCATTCCATAGAAAGTCCATCACATCAAGCTGAAGGCCAGTGTCACGATGCAGGTGAGTGAGATACAGCAAGTTTCCAAGGTACCCATAGATCTGATAAACGCAGCCAACCTTGGGATTAAGGACCTCTCGGTAAATGCGGAGAAGGATGTCATACACCGGGCGAAGAAATTTCTGTGAACCATATACCACTTCTCTTTCAAGATAAAGATCAGCAAGGAGAGCCTTCTCAATGGGCTTGGGAGTGTTGTGAGCTCTAAAATATCCGACTTCATTGCCAGAGAGCACTGGATAACCAAGACATGCTGCAAATTGGTCCCAAGTGCCATGTAACATGCGACCCTTTGTCATCCAAGTCATAGTCTTGGCATCATCATTGTCAACATAGACTATGGCAAAAAATTGCCCAATCACATCAACACAGTAAGGATGTTGAAACTTCATCAGTGGAAGAAGACCAAACTGGTGACAAATCTCTCGAGCTTCTGCAAAGTATTGGGCGTGTTTATCCATGTGAGCAAAGCTGATGTGATGCATAGGAGCAACTCTATAGGTGGCATTAGCATAGAGATCATCAAAAATCTTCTCTTGATACTTAGTCTAGAACTGTGCAGAGCAATTGCTGGCCTCGGGAGTGGTGTAGTTGTTGGTCTGACGCAGCTGAGCATACTCATTATCTGGCCACTTCCCAATAGGCATGCCTCGCAGCCTACGGATGATGTTAGCGTGAGGTTCAGCAGCAGCCTTGTCCTTCTCCCGACAAGATGACTTCTTGACAGGTAGGATTTCAGCTTCAAAGTCATTAGGTACTGCCCGTTTGCCCAAGCTAGAGCGATGAGAACCACCTGCACCTGTGAAAGCAATAGGTAGAAGGAGCATATGATAAGGTACACTAAAACATAGAAAACATGATAATCATAGCATGGTGAATGAAATGTTCAAGATACAAAAGAGGAGGCTAAAGTTGATCTGGCAACTGCTACACCGGCAGTGCCGGTGAGATTTGGGCGACGATGCCGGCCCAGCGGCAATGCCGCCGAGATGAGGGCGGCGAGTGCTTGGCCAACCCGAAGAACGACCAGATCTGCTCTAGACTCAACCATTGTTCCTCAAATTTTCAGCACACAATGCACAAGATCATCCACCTCTATGGCAAAAATTACGGAGAGATTCATCCATCCTTCTTTCTTCTAGAAAGGTGTACCCATTCTAGAGAGGGAGAGAGAGAGAGGAGAGGAAGCTAACCGGAGGAAGCCATGGAGGAGGGAGGAGCCTGCCCGATTCCAGCCGTCCAGGGGAGGAGGAAGGGCACATGAACGGCGGCAGAGGGCAGGGACGGCGGCATCGGCTGGGGCGATGTGTGGGAGGAGAGGGACGCGGGGGGGAGGGGGGGAATGGGGCGGTTGCCCTAACTCCCCCACCAGGCCCATCACTTGACCCCACGCCACTAGCGGCAATGCCGTTCAGCCGAGGCCGACAGTGCCGGTGTTGAACCACCGGCAGTGCCGGGGTGAAGGCGCCGGCAGTGCCGCCAAACCATCCCAAAGCCCAAAACCCTCGAAAATTTTCAGAGTTTTAGTGTATACAGATAAGAATGGTTTCTTTAGGAAAGGTGGGGCTTAGGTTAGGAAGATCATACTGTTGATGGTACGTTATCACTCATATTTGCAAAACATTGCAAATAAAGACCAAACATGAGTGATTTCCCATAAGAACAAGAGATAGACAAATAAAATCCAAGAAAAACCATATAACTCCAACTCTTCACAAAGAAGGGTGTGGTGGCCTAGGCCACCATATATGAGTGTTATGGCATGGCACCGCGAAGATATATCTTGGGCCCAAACCACTACGCATCATTGAAGCTCACATATCAACATATGATATAAATAGAATGATTTCTTAATGTTGGCATTATGGGGGGAGGGATATCTCAATAATTTAAACCGCACTCCCCCTATTTCCATGCCCACATCTAAACCAAATAAAGTTTTGAGATAAAAGGTGTGTTTGCAAGATGGTCAAGCTATACTCCTTGAATCAATGATATTTAGCTCATTCCTCAAATAGCAAAACCTTTCTTCATCAAGAGGCTTCGTGAATATATCGGCAAGTTGATCTTTGGTAGGAACATAGATAAGCTCAATATCACCGGCAACATGATCCCTAATGAAATGATTCCGGATCTCAATATGCTTCGTTCTTGAATGTTGCACCGGATTATAGGCAATCTTGATGGCACTTTCATTGTCACATAATAGAGGCACTTTGTCACAAATGACACCGTATTCCTTTAAAGTTTGCCTCATCCATAACAATTGAGTGCATCCACTTGCGGAGGCAACATATTCGGCTTCGGCGGTGGAGAGAGATATACAATTTTGCTTCTTAGAAGACCAACACACCAAGGACCTACCAAGGAATTGGCAAGCCCCGGAAGTTGATTTCCTATCATCCTTGTCTCCCGCCCAATCCGCATCGGTGTATCCATTGAGAATAAAACTTGAGCCTTTGGGGTACCAAATACCATATCTTGGGATATCAACCAAATATCGAAAGATTCTTTTGAGAGCCAACATGTGACTCTCCTTAGGAGAAGCTTGATACCTTGCACACACACCAACACTCAAAACTATGTCCGGTCTAGATGCACAAAGGTAAAGCAAGGATCCAATCATGGAGCGATATACCTTTTGACCCACCTCTTTACCATTGGGATCTAGTGCAAGATGACATTTGGTAACCATAGGAGTGGCCACACCCTTCATCTCGGTCATCTTGAACCTATTGAGCATGTCTTGGAGATATTTTGCTTGATTGATGAAGGTCCCTTCTCTCAATTGCTTGATCTCAAAACCAAGAAAGAACTTCATCTCTCCTATCATAGACATCTCAAACCTGTCGGTCATAAGCTTTGAAAATTCATCATTGAAAGCTTTGTTAGTAGAGCCAAAGATAATATCATCAACATATAATTGGCAAGCGAAAAGCTCCCCATTGACCCTCTTAGTAAAAAGAGTGGGATCGATTAGCCCAACATCAAATCCACTGGTCTATCAACAATTCCTTAAGGTGCTCGTACCAAGCTCTAGGAGCTTGTTTGAGACCATAAAGTGCTTTATCAAGCTTATAGACATGGTTAGGAAAGTTGAGATCCTCAAACCTCGGGGGTTGCTTAACATAAACCTCTTCATGCAAAGGACCATTAAGAAAAACACTTTTCACATCCATTTGTTGTAATTTAAAGTTATGATGCGATGCATAAGCAAGAAGGATACGGATGGACTCAAGGCGAGCCACGGGAGCATAAGTTTCCCCAAAGTCAAATCCTTCAACTTGAGAGAAACCTAGAGCCACCAATCTTGCCTTGTTCCTCACAACATTTCCAAACTCATCTTGCTTGTTCTTGAAATCCATTTAGTGCCTATAACATTGCGGCACCCCTTTGGCTTTTCTACTAAGGTCCACACTTTGTTGTGCTTGAAGTTGTTGAGTTCCTCGTGCATAGCTTCCAACCAATCCGAATCTTCAAGGGCTTCAAATACTTTCTTGGGTTCCACTAAGGAGATATAAGCATAATGATTGCTAAAGTTAGCCAATTGCCTTCTTGTGGAAACACTTGCCCTCACATCACCAAGGACCTTGTCATGTGTGTGTTCACGAATTTCAAGGTTCCTTTCTCTTCCTGCTAGACGACGGGCCTCGATCTCCTCCTTGGTTCTTCTTGGACTTGGAGGTATCACTTGATCAACTTGATCATTTGGGTCCCCGTCTTGACCTTCAACTTGAGCTTCCTCAATTTCTTGAGGGTGCTCAACATCATGTGCTTGATCTTGGACATTATGACGTGAATGACACAAATTGGATGGATCCTCATTGGAGCCATCATGAATGCTTGGTTGATCTTGTCCTTGATCTTGCACACAAGAGGGAGGGTCTTGTTCTTGTTCTTGGGTTGGTGCATCATTTGCTTCACTAGATGGGGTTTGTTGATGTTGAGAAGATGAGGGCTCCACCGTGGTAGAGCATAGTCCTTCCCGAGACGCCACACCGTGTCCCTCAATGGGGCGAAAAAATCCCACACCCATTCTTACTATGGCATCTTGAGGTATTTCATCACCTGCACATACATCAACTTGCCCCACTTGGGAGCCATCATTTTCTTCGAACCTCATAGTACAAGATTCGATGATAATCCCGGAGGATACATCAAAGACTCTATAAGTGTGAGATTCGACACCGTAACCAACAAATATACCCTCCAAAGCTTTAGGAGCAAATTTAGATAAACGAACTCCTTTGATTTTGTAGAAACACTTACACCCGAACACCTTGAAGTATGAGATATTAGGCTTGTTCCCGGTGAGTATTTCATATGGAGTCTTGTTCAAGCCCTTGCGGAGATAGAGCCGGTTAGAAGAGTGGCAAGCGGTGGAGATGGCTTCGGCCCAAAAGTTATAGCGGGATTTATACTCCGCCATCATAGATCTTGCCATATCCATAAGAGTCCGGTTCTTCCTCTCTGCAACACCATTTTGTTGAGGGGTGTAAGCAGCGGAATATTGATGTCGAATCCCCTCATCACTAAGAAAATCACTGAGTGTATAGTTCTTGAACCCGGAGCCGTTGTCACTTCTTATTGCCATAATGAGGAGGTTGTGTTGGCGTTGCACCTCGGTAGCAAAGTCAATGAATATTTGTTGAGTCTCATCTTTCATCTTGAGAAAGTAGACTTAAGTGTATCTTGAGTAGTCATCAAAAATCACCAAGCAATGTTTCTTCGCACCAAGACTTGCATGAGAAACGGGACCAAAGAGATCCACATGAAGGAGCTCCAAGATCCTCTTGGAAGAGATAATAGTCTTGCTTGGATGCGGAGAGTCATGCATTTTTCCTTCAACACAAGCCCTACAAACACGATCTTTGGCAAAAGACACATTTTCCATTAGTCCCACAATATGGTTCCCCTTGTGAAGACTTTGCAAAGTTCTCATGTTGACATGGGCCAAGCGGAGATGCCACAACCAACCCACATCCGCCTTTCCGAATAGGCACATCGCACTTGTCGTGGTGTTCCCCGAAAAGTCCACCACATACAAATTGTGTTCGCGATACCCAACGAAAACGACTTTTAGAGTCTTGCTCCACAAGAGGACCACAATATCTTTATCAATAAAGACGGCGAAACCCATCTTGCCAAGGGCGGAAATGGAAAGTAAATTGTAACCAAGGGTTTTTACAAGCATGACATCCACAATAGTAATGTTGTGTGCAACCACAACCTTGCCAAAACCCAATACCTCAGATGTAGAATTATCGCCAACGGAGACGGTGATATTATTTATATTGGGCCTCAACTCCTTGACGAGGTTCTTGTCGCCGGTCATATGACTTGTACATCCACTATCAAGTACCCATTTTGAACCTCCGGCGGCATAGTCCTACATGAGATCAATTCTTGGATTTAGGTACCCATTTCTCAATGGGTCCTCTTTTGTTAGCAACAAGGGTCTTTGGGACCCAAATAGACCAAGCAACATAACCATCATAAGGGCCAACATATTTAGCATAAACATCACCATAATAATATTTAAATAGAACATAGTGAGGGTTAGCAATTCCCGCATCATCATCATTAGTGGTTTTGCCCTTAGGGGCTTCACCATTAGTGATGGCTTTCTTCTTCTCTTGTGCGGGCTTGGCCTTTTGCTTGTTTGTCTTCTTTCCCTTGGCATTATAACCAAGGCCCTCCTTCCCATTGTTTGACCTTTGCTTACTCAAAAAGATCATCCAAGGAAAGTTTACTTTGGGGAGAGGAGGCCTTAGCAAGTTCATCCTTCAACCTAGCATTTTCCTCAATAATATTTGCACGATCACATGAAGGAGTAGAGGAACTAGGTATGTCATATGAAGCAAGCCTAATTTGAAGTTGCTCATTAGACTTGGAGAGGAGAGAGTATTCACTCTTCAAGGCTTTGTGTGCCTTGTCAAGTTCATCTAGATCCTTCACAAGTTTCTCATGATCAACACCAAATTTGGCCTTTTCCTTTATAAGCACTTTAGTCTTAGCTCTAGCAAGATCTCTAGCTTTAGTGAGCTTGTTAATTTTATCTTGAGGCTCTTCAAGATTTTCTAGCCTCTCTTCAAGAGAAGCTATAGTTTCTTGACTTTCCTCAAGAGTATTTTTAAGAGCATGAATTTCAAGAGAGTCTTCTCTCTCTATTTGACATTTTTTCTCAAGAGTATCATTTAGTTGAGCTATACGAACCATGAGATTTGAAACATGCTTTTTAGTGTTACCTTGAAAGTTAAGAATGAACTCATCAAACTCTAGCATTTCTTGTTTCACTTTTAGACTAGCAAGATCAACCCCTAGATCATTTGATATGTTAGGCATAGAGGGGTTAGGAGATGATACATCGGAAGATTTAGCCATGAGGCAACTTTCTTCCTCCACATGAATGACCTCATTGGGGGATTCACTTGGTGACGAAGAGTTAGTGGAGAGGGAGGCAAGAGCAACCAATCCATTTGAGGTTGCATCTTCTTCATCATCAACATCATCATCTCCGGAGGTATATTCTTCTTGAGTTGATAGCACAATAGATGTGTCCAAGGTGGACCTTTCCATGAAGCAATGTGCATTCTTGATATGAGGATTCTCATTGGGGGATTCAAAGAGAGATGAAGAGGGAATGTTGGTAGTGACAATGGCGGCCACTTCCTTTGAGCTTTCTTCTTCATCATCACTAGAACTTTCAACTTCATCGGAAGAATATTCTTCCTTAGTCACTAGCACAATCCTTGAGGGCCTCTTGCCCTTCTTGCTCTTGTTGTAGAATTTCTTGTTGGGGGCCTTTGAATACTTTCCCTTTGAGTCTCTGCTCTTGTCCTTGGGAATGAGCCTTCCGCCATGAGTCTCCCTATTCTCATAGGGGCATTCGGCGATGAAATGACGCTTGCCATCACAGTTGTAGCATGATCTTGTTCTTGGACCCATGCTAGAGAACCCACTTTTGTTGTTTCTCTTGATGTTGTCTTCCTTGACCTTGGAAGGATCAACCCAAAAAGATTTTGCATGGAAGGCCATGTGATCGTTGTAGTGGAGTTACAAGTCTTCCGGATAGGACATACTCCAAGATGCCCTATATGATTCTTGAGGGTTCACTTCTTCCACGGAGTTGACTGCCAAGGCAAGGTTGGACCCTTTTGACATCCCAAGAGCACGATTGCGAGAATCATGAGAGTTTTGCTCAAGCACCTTGAGAGCTTGCATCTCGTGCACGGCTTGTTGAGAAGTGAGAGAGGAAAAGCATTCTCTCCCAACAAGAGTCTTGACATCAATGGGTTCAAACGACATCATGCAATCGATGTACTTATCCTTGATCCAGGAGTCATTGATGTGAGTGGCACCCACATTCCGGAAAGCATCGGCAACGGTGAGAAGTCTTCCATACATGGCTTCATGATGTTCATCCGGTAGCCTTATGAATCATTCGACTTGATTCCGAAGAGAATTGTACTTGTTCCTTCTCATGCTATCACTTCCAATGCAACTAGCGGCCAAACCATCCCAAGCTTCCTTGGCGGTGGTGTAATTCCGCACACGAGACAATTCCTTTGTCCCCACACTAGTTTGAATCATGTGCAAGGCGGTGTCATTGAGTTGACTATCAACCGCTTCTCTTCTAGTTAACTTGTCGGGGTTGTAGGGCTTGAAGCCTTCCACGATGATTCTCCAAAGTTCATTGGAGGCACTGCGAACATGAGAACGAAACTCAAATTGCCAAGTATCGAAATCTTTAACATTAAACTTAGGTGGGTCACCCCGAATGTTTATATGAGGATGGGGAACCGGTATATCGGGAGATAGGAAAGGCGGAGCCACTCGATTGTAGCTCTCACCTCCACTAGTTCCCTTAGGAGATGCAATGGGAGTTTTGATAGTGGTTGAGTTATCACCATCCACGGGTTTGGTAGAGGAGGGTAATGCGGAAGCATCTCCCTCTTCTAACCCACCTGTGTCCTTTACCTCTACAACGGGAGCCATGGGAGGGACCGGAGTCAAAAGCTCGGAAATCATTTTTCTCATGCTTTCCATTTGAGCTTCCATGGAGGACCTCAACGAATTGAGATCATCCATGGAGACCATCTTAGCGGCCCCTTCCGCAGGCTCTTCGTCCGACATACTCTTAGGCGGTTAAGCCCGAAATAAGAGTCGAGGCTCTGATACCAATTGAAAGGATCGTATGCCGCACCTAGAGGGGGGTGAATAGGTGCTAACCAATTTTTAGTTCTTTTTCAGTTTAGGCTTGACACAAAGGTAAATTCTCTAGATATGCAACTAAGTGAATTTACCTATATGACAATGTTACCAACTAAGCAAGATATAGCTACGCAATATATAGAAGATATAATAGGATAGAGGTAACCGAGAGTGGAGCACGCGATGACACGGAGATGATTCCCGTAGTTCGCTTCCTTTGTAAGAAGGTACGTCTACGTTTGGAGGAGTGTGGTTGCTACGAAAGCCAAACCAACAACCACGAAGGCTTCAGTCGGATCTCCTGTGAGCAACGCCACGAAGGCCTAGCCCACTTCCACTAAGGGATTTCCTCGAGGCGGAAACCGGGCCTTTACAAGATTCTTGGGGCCAATGTTGAGGAAATCGCTTATCGGGATCAACTCGGTCGGCTGACGATTAGCGATTAATAGGCAAATCGGCCGATTAATCGGGTGATAAATGAGTTAATCGGGCGATAAATGAGTTTATCGGCTAATCGGTGGGCACTGAAAAGGGATTAATCGGTCGATTAATCGTTGAATCGGACGATTTTTTGAACAGTGCTTGGGGCACACATCCACAACCAAATTGGAGGCTCCCAAATCTGTAACAACACAATAAATCAACAAGAGTACATCAACAACAACAACTAGGGATCCAAAGAGGAACACTAGCATGGGGGCCCTCAAGCATATGAGGGGGAAATGAAAAACGTTTCGGTGAGGATGTAGATCGGGGTCTTCTTCGATTCTCCAAAGCACAAGGGATTTGGGTGGTTGAGGGAGGAGATCCGTCTATTTTGGTGTTCTTGGTGGCTCAGCAATGGTGGATGATGTTCTTAGGGTTTGAGAAACTTTCCAAGGTAGGAGAAGGAGGGTATTTATATACCCCACCAACTATTCTGCCCGTTGGAGGAGAATCGCCGGCAGTGCCGGCCTTGAGACGCCGGCAGTGCCGGCCACTTTCTGAATCTTCGGGTCGACAGGCAGACCGGCTGTGCCGGGCCAGAATCGCCGGCAGTGCCAGGGTGCACTCACCGGCAATGCCGGCCTGGAACCACCGGCAGTGCCGAGGTGCACGCACCGGCAGTGCCGGCCCAGTACCGCCGGCAGTGCCGGCCAGGGACAGGCTTCTGCTTGTTCTTCTTCTTTTCTTCCTTTTTGAGTGGGTCGAGATTTACCCGTGGTATCTTTTCTATATCTGTAATCCACTTAGCACATAGTTAAATTGTCACCGGTGTTGTTAACAGACACACAAAACTCAGAGATCATGAAATGTTCTTTCACCTCCTTAAAGTCCAATGATACGAGGGCTGAAACTTCAAGTACCTTCGTCAATTTTTGGAAGTACCTCCATTGAAACTTCCATTCAAACAAGTCGGGCCAAAAGTTTCGGATGCTTATGCTCTATCAGAATTTTACAGTTTTGACTCACTAAGAGATTGAAATACTGCAACAATGCTGCATTAAAAAAAACTTTAGAGAGCAATCGTGAATACGTTCACTCCTACACACGAAATTCCACTCTCCTCTGTCTCACTCAAGTGAATTGGTTTCGAGAGCATGCCACCACTTTTTTTTGGCAAGTTTCACTTTCAACCCTAAAATTTCAATCGATTAATTAAGCTTCCAATCAACTAGCTTCCCTTCAATTAGATAGATCGGCAAGCCGGCCGAACTCTTGAATTGACGAAACCTGACGTCCTCTAGCCTATGGAAGGCATTACTAGCCAATGTTGGATAAAGCCTTGTTTTTTTTCCTTGGTGTTTACAAGGACGCTCCCCATGCCAAAAGAAAAAAAACGGTAGGGACTAATCCCCAATTGAGTGAGAATTAAGCTATAGCAGGAATCACAAAGCAATATAACGGTTCATCTGTTATTTAGTTGTAACCCCACTTCAAACTAGATAAATAACGCTTGCAACTCAAGTTACAACTCATGCTAGCATAAATCTTGGTGTGATCTTTTAGTGTACCAATCGAGCAAAAATGAATAAGTAAACATGGTTCCAGGGGCAAATCTTCCCATAGGGCAAGGCAAGACAGCCGTCGTACCTTAATTTTTAGCGAATGCATTTATATGCACATGTTTCTCTAAACAATTTGGGTGGTCATACATCGAAAACGGACTTCATATGAAAAAATTATGGCGTAACAACACTTCATTTATTTATTTTATATGCACGTGTTTCTCTGAACAATGTACATGTTACTACCTTAATAGTGGTTAGTAACATCAAAGTAGTATCATATTACCTATATCCCAAGGCTTAAGGCCTATATGTTTTTCAGAAAGTCAAATGAATGAAGTGAAGTTTGACCAAACTTTTAGAAGAATTTATGAATAAATATGATATTTTGTAGATACCATATAAAAATATATTTCATTATCTATCTAATAATACTCCCTCTATTCCATTCTATAGTGCCTATAGTTTTTTGGCACGAAAATTAGCGCAAGAGTATTTTTTACACAAGATCCCTAGCTAAACGATTTGAGATCAACGTAAAATTTGGGAAATCCATATCTTCCTAACTTACCATAATAAATTTGGGAGCTGAATGATTTGGGAGTTGAACAGGAAGAGGGTAATTAAAAAAAGCTAAGCTACAACCTTATATTCTGAAACAAATGCCAAAAATCTATAGGCACTATAAAAAGGAACGGAGGAAGTATTGATTTTGTACTTTTTATGTTAATAATTTTTGATAAAAACTTAGTCAAACTTAACATAATTTGACTTTCTGAAAAAATAGCCCTTAAGCCTTGTAATGAAGGTAGTATGCACTATGAAAATAGTAACATAGACTAGTGCCATACTCTATGTTACTCCCCAATATTGTCTTCTATTTTCTAGAAGTTAAACTTTAGGCGTACACGTACTCCTAGATCACCAATTTGATCAAGTTAGTAAAAATTATATTATTAATTTTTTTAAATATTCTATTTTCTAATAATATGTTTTTTATATTATATAATTTAAATTATATAGGTTAAATTAACGATCTAAAAATACGGAGAAGATGTACCATGAATCCGGCACCATCATTGTCGGTTGCAGACAGTTAACAAAGTGGCGGGCAAGTGGACAAGACTGAATACAACAGAATCCAAAGGCGACAAAGCAGGTGGAGCCCACGGGCACCCATGCGAGCTGGGGAAAGGGTGAGTCACCACTGACCCTAGGGATAAGGCTGGACACCTGTAGCTGTCCCACGATAATAGCAAAACCAGCAGCCACGAAACCAGCAAACGCAATGACCGAAACCGCCCTCGCCCGGGCTACAAATACCGGGCTCCTTTACCCTCCACCCTCAGAACTACTAGCAGTTCAGCACAGAGAAGAGAAGAAAGCGCAGCGAGCAGGACTTGAGAAACGAACCGGTCGAACTCGAGATGAGCCGTGTGTGGGTAGCTGCGACGGTGGCCGCCGTGCGGGCGCAGAGGGAGAGGGCGGCGGCGGCGCCTGGGTCGCGGGACCGGCTGGCCGGGCTCGCTCCCCAGGCGGCCGCGCTCGGGGCGGCGCGGGCGGCCACCGACGACGGCCGGAGGCAGGCCGGCGCCGACGAGTCGCTCCGCAAGGCCATGTACCTCAGCTGCTGGGGCCCCAGCTGACCGCGCGCGACCACGACGCGACGCCGGCCCGGCCGGGCCGGATGGAGCGATCTCTGGGTTCGTGGGGGCCTCGATGGGTAGCTAGCTAGCAATCATGCGTGCCTCGTCGCAAGATGCTTTGCGGTGGCTGGAAGGTGGAACGAACTTGTGAAAACTTTTGAGAATCTGAGGATGGATGGTGGCTTGGGTTGTACTGTAAATACAGTTCTGCTCCTTACTGTACATATTTCATGGAATCAATTGGAAAAACAGAGACACCATTCCTGCATATGATGGAAACTCTAAATGCTACGACACAGTTATTGAGTTTTGAGATTACCATGCCCAGGTGTCCCTTGGCATTGCCATCATAGCATAAACTTGATTCCAAATTGAGAACAAGCAAGTGCGTGCATGCTTGCCCTATCCCAGAGCGATCCACGATAGCCAACTGGCGTGCAGCGGTAGGGCGTTGTTGTTCATCCCGAGCCGTTCGATCCAGGAGCGTGGCCCGCGTCAATCTCGTCTGTCCATCCACTCCCAGTTTCCCTCAATGCGGGGTAAAACCCTAGCCCCGAGCCGCCGCCACCCTCATTTTCTTCCTCGTCGTTCCTCTCTCCCACACGCCCACGTTGTCCTCCTTCCGTTGCGATGCCACCCCGCCCTCCTCCATCCTTACTTCTCCCTTGAAGAGCTCGCACCACCCCCGCACCGTGCCTCTCGGTCGTGCTCAGTGGGTCGCCAAACGCGGGGAACGTACGTGCCCATGGCAGTAAGATAAGCTCCTGCTGTAGCAGATCTGATTTTCTTGATCTTTTACCTATTCCTGTGAATCTCCCGTTTCTCTCATTTGCAGGACCAGTGGAGGAGAATAACTAACCAACCAGAAAAGCAGCAGGAGCGGCAGCGACAAAAGTTCTTTCACGGCACCTCAGCGGCCAGGTGATTCCCCAACTCATGTCGTCTCACCTCTTATTTCCTATTTTCCGTTTCAGAGTTTGATCTGTTTTCCTTTGTATCACCTGATTTGTGCATCGTTTCAGGAGGATCATGAGTTTGTTTTACTCGATGGAGGAGCACACCGTCCAGAGTATGCAGGACAAGCAATGAACTTCGATTTTATTTTCCCATGTGGGTGCTCCTCTGAGCATAATAAATTGTGTTTTAACTACTACGTACTGGGTACAGTGTGTACAAGAAATTAATCTTTAGGCCGATTCATGTCATACAAATAATTGATGCAAAAAATCTTGGGCGTATAATTTTTGTGTTAGTGCCCTCTACATGTTTGTTCTTATGCTTCATACAGCTGAATCTATTTGTTTAAGGTTTTGTGAATGCATACTGCTCATAGTGAGCCCACGTCCCTGGCGAGCAAATGCAATCCATGGCCGCCACACCCATGGGTGCAATTGGGTGCTCATTGTGTTGAGCTCTCTGTCGCTCCCTCTTCTTCAGTTTTCTCTTCTGCCATGGCTTGACATTTAATTGTTAGCAATTAGAGTTAGTGATGGATTTGTGACATTGTCACAGTGTTTTTCGCTCCTAGCGGTATACTTAATTAGGCAAACTAAGCAATCACACCAATTAGTTTGTCACTTATTATGTCGCTGAATCTTTAGGCTTGGTTAACTGTGCAAACAAATAATTTTCTAGCAGCTTTAAAATACTGAAATGTGTGGCATCGTCACTTTGTAGGTTGGCTGCGTAGAATCGTTTGTGTAAAATTTCCAGAAAAGACAACGGATAATAGACTATCTTTGGATGCAGAAATATGTAGAAAAGAAATTCTGAGCTCGAAGAAACCAATTGGCCTGACCAGATAGAACTTCAAACTAGGTAAACTGATGGGACCATTTGCTTTTATGTGTGATGAAAAAAAAACGAACCAATCAGGATAGACCTTGGATTTCATGTCTCATTCAATGTATCATATTTCACATGTTGCCATAGAATCCTTGTAAGAAGTATCATACAACTCAAACAATGCCTGAATTTGTTAAAGATAACATCTATCTATACATACGATGTTCACAAACTCAACCTCATGATTTCTCCCTATCCAGACCTAGCTGAAACTTGATGAGATTCGCATGACAGAAATTGTATGTGTAGCAAGTTTGCATGAGCATTTTTAATTCGTTAGAATTCAGGTGGCTTCCTATGTGGGAATTGATGTAATTAATTAAAAATATTTACGTGTTATTTTCATGAAAATTTGGTCAAATATTTGCATACTGTTCTTGTTCTAGCACTGCTTTATTTTTTTCCTACAATAAATAAATTTGTTAACCTGCCACCATGAAATTTTTGTTCTGGCAAGAATCTAACCTTTTGTTCTTTTACAGGTGATCTGAAATTCATGAAAGTGTTAAGAAGTGGCTTTCGATGATTGAAGCTTCCATGTTCATTGCCAACCCTACTGGTCCTCCAGAAATGGTTACAAACCAGACAAGGTCTTCTTGCATACAACATGTTTGTCTTATTTTGCTTCTTCAATTCTTCTTGAACAATCATGTTGATCGTGATTTACGTTTTCTATTATAGCTCATAATTAGGGGTAACAATAATAGGTCAGGATACTATGACTTTATGGTGATAGTGTTTTTCTTTTTCTGCATTCGAAGGAATGTATACAGTGTTGTTATTCCATAAGTGCTTGATTCATAGGACATAAAGAGACAAATTTAGATATGGCCAAAGACTGTCAAAGGAGGCGCACGACACTCCAAATTGTTTGAGTTCATCTAATTGCTTATTGGCTGTATTTTCTAAAAACATTTTGCTTCTGCTCAGACATCGATTCTGGGGCAATCAGGTCTGGACAAACTCTAACTCCTGCACTACTGTCATATTAACTCTGTTATTAAATTTTGTGCTTATCCTCCTATATCTCTGACAATGCCAAAGATTGTATTGTCATGTCCATCAGATACTTGACATAATTCCAATCGCATGTGTACTTCTTCCTTAAATGTCTTTTTACGAAGAAGCTCAGGTAATTATTGTTCCTGTGAGAACTGTGTATGCTCTTCTTCTGTAACTATTTTCATTCTTACATTAACAGAATGGCATATACAGTATAGGTACATTGATACAACGACATTCCTTCCAATTTATTTGTAATTCTTGTTAGGAGATGTAATAGCAGTATTGTTAAACGATTACCTGAGACTAATCTATTCTAGAGAGAATCTACTGCATACTAACGATACATTTTTCATCTTCGGCTGTTCCCATAGCAATCATCTCCATTGTGGACAATGCTTAGGGTAGTTACATTCCTAAGTATTCCTAGATCAACAAGATGCTGCAAGATCCTTCCTTCTGCCAAATATAGGTTATGAACACCTCGACAATTGGATGGTAGAGGTCAGATCGGAGTATAATGAAGTTTCTGAAAAGAAGTGGAATGTAAGCTTCTACCTGTTTGTCATCATAAAATTCCCTTGTACTAACTGTCTTAAGTTAGTCTTGCACCATATTCATTTTCTACAATGCCTTTTGGCCTTCTCTTTTGAGGCTGGAGATAGATTTGATGTACTATGTATCTGCCATCTCCCAGTAGTCTGCCAACGGGCGTTGTAATTGGGGCGATGATTGGTCCTTTATAAATCTAATTATTCTAGGTAAATAGGATGAAATAAGGATCTATGTCTGTCATGGTGCCACACATAATTTAGCACTGCACTATCATTATTTTCTGTAAGCTACTTCATCATTCGTGATGCACATACTTGGGTTGATTTATCTTGGGCCGAAAAAACCCATATTGTTCTATTATCGAAGAATGTTCTATTTTTAGCTATACTTATCGTCATGTTAGGTATTTATATAGCTCATCTAGGATGAATTCTTTGATTGATGAAACTATGAGATCATGCTTCTTGCCTACTAAGTTTTTCTTATTTCAGTTGTAAATAGAAATCACACCATTTACCAAGGCCTTTCTGTTTCCCATTTTATGTCAGAAGTAATCTAATTGATGATGACGGGATGACATGACAGAGTTTCCTGGAAAGACGGCCATGCATATTGGCATTCCAAGGTCCAAGATAGGTACCTCCCGTGACTTGATGAATTGTTTGCCCGAGAGCTTCCACATCGAAGACCAGATAGGGGCGGTGTGCCAGCGGGAGAAGGGTGAACAAAGAGAACTGCGATGGACGCTCAGAAGAATCGACCGAAGCATATAACAAAAAGGAACGGAAGAAAACAAAATTGGGAAGTGATATTGCAAGGATGGCGATTTTCCAGATTTAGATTAATCCGCGTCCATCAAAAAGACTCAAGCGAAGTTGTGTGTAGCCTTGTAGGGATGTATGTGTCATAACCTGGCCAGTAGCAGAAGAATCATGGATAGTGGATGTAACATGTAACTTTTGCTTTTCCTACAACCCGATTGACTATGGATACATAATTGGAATGGACCTCGTACTATACCATTCTATCAACTTGCAGTTTTCTCGGATTGAAGAGGTATATGAGACGATGTTGGATTCGAAGGAGTGGTGAAAAAACAGGTGAACAAAATTGACTGCTATTGGGATGGGATTGGGCAGCCACCGTACGGCGAGGAGGCGCCCCATGGGGCGCCCCAACCACTAGTTTGGATACACTTCGTGCACTGCCAACTAGAGGTGAAAACATGTGGGATCGGAGGTGAAAACTGATCGGATGCCTCTTATATTCGTTTAGATGCGAATTTTATCAAATACAAATTTAGAGCGAATATTTATCCAATACGGAACAAATGTTAATTCAGAACGGATACAAATATAAGAAAATAGTAGACTCATGTTTTATAACGAATCAACTCTAGTCTATCGAATGGTATACAATGGAAAGTAGTTTCATGTAGAATCACACCAAAGAATATTTGACTGATTTATTATTTTCTCTAGTTAGGTAATTGACACATTAAGATAAAATTACTGAAATCAGCTAACATCATTTATTCGGATACGGATATTTATTTTCGCATCCATTTTTTTCAAATTTCAACACATTTGTATTAATTTTTGTAAAATAGATTTCGATATTTACCATATTCATTTTTGCAGGAATTTGAATTTGGATATTACCATTTTCATTTGCAATTTCTCAAATACCAATGTCGGATAATATGAATTGTCGACTACCATTTTTCACCCTACCTCCAACCCTGGTCTGCTCCACTTTGGCTAAAAGATTCACACGGGGCGACTGTTGTCGCAAGTTTGTGCCAGAAAATTGAAGCGACCAGGCAAGCAAGCAACGTTGCCTACGGTTCACCTATGCCAACGAGTGGGCAGTGTTTTTGCTTCTTTTTTTCTCGCATTCGGGACCTGAATTTCAGGCCTTTGGTCCCATGGAGACGGGCTCATGCTCGGGTGAGCTGAAAGACGGCACGCGGGCTGGGACACATTGAAGAACGTGCGCCCTAAATTCTCCATCGCTCGCTCATCATTTTCTCACATGTCCCCTCCTTCTCTCACCGCCTACGGTTTCTGTCTCGCCAGCCTATTGAAGAGCACCGCTTAAATGGGAGGCGACGAAAGATCGAAGAGCACTGCTTTGCACCCTCTCTTGACACCATCATTATTGACGCTGACGACTTCTTCCGCTTCAACCTCTACTCCCGACCTCCATGGTGGTGAACCATCAATCCACCCTCAGAAGATTGTACCGCCGTAAGTTGTAAATCTGTACATAAGAGGCTTGTTCTGTGATGTGCTTACTCATGACGTGCATGAATGCACAATAGAATTTTAGTGCCACTGTTAAACTTTTGCGTCCATTATAGTCTTATTTGGTCTCCTGCTTCATATGTGGAATTTTTAATAAGCATATATATGCGTACATTGGTTCGATTTATGGTTTGATTTTGCCAATTTGGCTAGATGCACGTTTTAGGGTTGGATTGATGCAATTTTTTTTGGATTTATACATTGTTTACGGTTTCATCTATCACATATGGATGATTAATTCAAATTATGGGGTCTAAGATCCCAATGGGTTGCATGAATGCAGGCTATTATGATTAATCTTGGGAAACAATGTCAAATATGAGGTACTATTTTGTTGCCACTTCTGATGATTTATCTTCAACACTTGTAGGTAAAGGGATGTTCCTGCCGAACCTATTTGGTACAAACAAAGACTATTCTTTTGTTCATGTCCCTTGGTTAAGTAGGATCAGCTCTTTATTACGCTTGTGCTATGTTTTATGAGTCTTGGTGATTACATTATGACTATTCCTGGTTACTCAATTTAGCCGATAATTTATCTTGGACACTATGTTGCAGGGATGGTTTTGTCGAACCATGTGCTTTGTATAAACATAAATGTTGTGCATGCATCTTGGTGCTCTAGCACCATCTATACGATTTTTTCAATACTTTATGTGTTCGAGGGATGATCTTGTAATATCCAGTGTGTGCAGAAATACATCGTCGGTGCATGCTACTTGATCTTGTGGATCTTCTCTTTGATTTGTGTCTAAGTATGTAAGTATGTGGCTCCCAAATGTGTTATTTTTTCAATCTATTTTCTTGCGCCGGATGATGATTAAATTATATAGCACTACGTGTTCAATGGATGATCTTGCAACACAAACGCCATGCACAAATACATTGCTAGTGCATGATCCTTGGTTTTTCCCATCATCTCTTAGATTTTTGTGTGCTACATAAATATGAGGCTCCCGATTCTAAATTATGTATGTTGTTTTGTTGCAACAACCGATGATAAAAATATGGCACAATCTACGGCAAATGTTCTCCATAAAACCCTGTCCTATGTGCAAACGTATTGCTTGTACATTTAACTTGGTGAGAATCTCTTTGCCTCATGTATCATTATATGAGGCAATATCTGTTTAGCACAATAATTATGAGACATGCTTTTCTTGTTATAGTGCTCGAAGATGATGATGGGCAGTGTGTCCCCAACCTTAACCAAGGATGATTCATGGGTGCTGGAGAAGGTAGCGCTGCCAATGGCAAGGGTTGGCCACTTCCATGACGATGTTGGTCCAACCCATTTCGCTCAGATGATTATACGCGACTCCTAGGTTTAATTTTCTTCCAATAGGCTTTCGTCCTTACCTTTGCACCGTTCCGAGAAATACAGACACGAGATGGAACTAGATGGTGAGGCTCAAGGATTAATTTGCCATGGACCAAGGTTGGCAGCCTTTGCCATTGGTCACCAGATTAGGATCGGCTAATTCATGACCTTGAAACTTCTCAATGACAATATCTAAAAGGTCATCATGTTCGACTAGTCCATGACTGAGGTGGTCAGGAATTGTGACCAACATGATCCAATCCTTGCAAGATTGACTCCAACTTTGTCTGGTTTAATGTGGTATGTTCTTTTTCCAGTAGTTGGTAGGATTTTCTCCTCCATGGCTAATAAAGCAGCTTACGGATCCGGCCCCTCCTCTGATTCCTCTACTACTTTTCCTTTGGATCATGTTGAGGACGATGAGGCTTGGGGATGTAGGACTTTACTGGTAGGCACTCATGCCTTTGCTGACCATGGCGACGGTTTGACACGTGTGCCGCTGCTCCCTGTCTTCCTTCCCTTTTTCTTTCTAATAAAATGGAGGCATGCCTTGTGCTTCCTCTCTTTGTTCATTCTGGTGCGTCCATGGTGGCCGAAGCAAGATCTATTGGAGTTGATTTTAGGGCTAAGGATGGTGGAGCTCTATGTACTTGTGGTCTTGGCCGTCACGATGGCAGAAAGAGGGGTGATGCACCAAGATCTGAAGCTCCCTAGGTTATCCGTGAAGTTGTTCTTCAGAGTTCATCCACTGAGGCCTTGTATTGCCGATGTGATCCATGGTCGAAGAGGATGCCACTCCGTGCTCTGGTGCATGCATGGCATCTCAGTTCTTTCCTCCTCCAGGCCGTTATGCCACAGTGGAGGATCTTCGACTTCGACGCGGCGTCGCACGCCTACCTCGCCTCAAGTGGCGCAGTCCTCGATGATGAGGTGGGTTACCGCGTTTGGAGGTCTCAACACTTGATCAGTGGAGAAGGGCATGATTGCTTTTTAGATTTTCTATGTTGCTTTTTTGATCACTCCAAGTGACTTTGTTGTTTTATATTATTATCTTAGGGTTCTTTTTGTAATTTGTATGCCCGCCATTTAATACAACTTCGATGCCCTTTCCTATTTATTTTTTTTAGAAAATGATGTGGGCAAATAGGCCGGTAACCTCATCACTTGAAAGAAAAGATTACTGCACCACATGCTTTACACACAAGCAAACAACATACTCCGTATTTAGTTAGTTTTTTCGCAAAGGCCAAAAAAAGCTAACCAAACAACATGCTTCACGTTGACCAAAGGGGATACATAAGAAAAATCTTACGGTCCGACCGAGAACCTTTTAACTAGGGAGCGGCGTGAGGGCATCTCCAGCTGCGCGACGCAGACGGTCGCTCAGCGATTGTTTTCGTTCACCGTGACCGGAAATGATGCGTCAGGTTTGCATCTCCGTGGACGCTCCGCGGTCTCGGAAACTGTTCGTGTTGGGTGCATCCGGTCCCGGTTAGCAGTGAGTAGGTAAGCAAAAGATTTTTTTTCAGGATCATTTTTACAGAGATGGTTAGTCGAGTTAACCTAAAACTACAACGGCCGTACCTACTCACCGTCGCGCGGCCTACACCGGCCTCGGTTACTCGCAGTCGCGCGGCCTACTACTGGCCACCGGAAGGGCCGGCGCCGTCGTCGAAGCGGGAGCGCTTCGCGCACTCCGCGCGTCGCGCATGCCGCACATGGGACACCTCGTCCTGCCGCCTGCGGCGTTCGAGGGCCTCGGCCAGGGAGCTGTCCCACAGGGTCGCCGCCTGGGCCGCCGCCTCCGCCGCCGCCTAGGCCTCCTCCTCCTCCGCCGCCGCCGCCGCCTGGGCCGCCGCCGTCGCTGCCGCGTCCTCGTTCGCCTGGGCCACCGCCTGCAACCCCGCCAGCTGGGTGACGAAGCGGGCCCTGTCCCTAGCCGCCTCCGCCACCGCTTCGTCCCTGGCGGCGATGCCGACCACCAGCTCCCGGTTCTCCTGCTCGACCCGCGCGAGAGAAGGGCCCCTACGCTGGAGTGAGTCCAGGTCGGAGCACATTAACCCTCGAGCCATGACGATCGCATAGCTGTGGGCTTCCTCCTCCGCCAACCAAGCCTGACGGCGCTGGGCGTCCCCAGCCAGGGACTCGAAGGATGCGAGCAGAACCGGCTGGTCGCCTCCGCACTCGAAGCGGCTTGGCACGAGGGGGGGGGGGGGGGGCGTCCGCCGGAGGGGCCGCCATGCCCCCCCGCCTCTGCGAGCTCGGCCCTGGCGTCGGCGAGCTCGGCCATGGCGTTGGCGATCTCCGCCCTGGTCACCGTGAGGCGCCCTTCCGCGCGCTCTGCCGCCTCCGCAACCTCCGCCTCTGCCGCCGCCGCCTCCAGGTCCAGCTGCTGGGCCTCAACGCCGGCGGCGACTACCTCCTCCTCGTCCTCCGGGTGGAGGTGACGGCACATCTGAACAACGTGCTCCCAACTAAGGTTCTGCCCGGCTATGGATGGATTAGCTTGAGGTGTGCCCGTCGCCCCGCCGGTGTCCACCATATATAGCCACGGCGGGGCGGGAAACGGCGTTGACGCGTAGCTCTTTTCCCGCGCGCGCGAAATGCCGGTGAAACTTGCCAATGTATTGGGCACGCGCGGGAGCGATCGTCGTCGCGCGGGAACAGTTAATCGTCAGCGGCAGTCCTCGATGGGACGTAAAACGCCATTAACGACCTTGACACTGTCCCCACTAAAAATATGTGTATGTACCGCTGGAGGTACCCCAGACGCAAACGGTCGCCCTGATCCACATGGCGTCCACGGGACGACACAAACGGATATTTCGAACGTTCAAAATGCGTCGGCCCGCTGGAGATGTCCTGCGATCCTGATGTAGTGTTGTGGACGCAGGTCGCTTCGTCTGCGCCTTCCTCTTACAATCTTCTGTTCGTTACACTGTTAGTAGGTAATACAAACGGGGCGGTGAGTGCAGAGAGAGGGAGGAGAGTACAGAACGGATGGATCAAATTTCTGCACAATCAAACAAGCCGTGGAGCGATGATTGGCCCCCGGTCACGTGGCTTCACGTGACACTGGCCCACAACGGTCTCTTTGATCGCTACAGGTTGTCCGTGTCATATGGCCCGTCCGTCTCGCAGAGATGGGGTATGTACTCCGTACAAACTTTTTATTTTTGAGGTGACGCGTGTACAAGCTTTGGAAGCTGGTGTACCGGCGTGCGGGGGGAGACGTCCCGGTACAGTGTACTCGGTAGTTTTTTTTTTTTTTTTGAGCAAGTGTACTCGGTAGTTGGTTGATTACCACACCTTCTCCGGTGGCCACAGCCCACAAGATCGCGATCCTGGTCCAGGCTCTTTCTGGGTTAAGAAAGATTTTAGAAAAGATGGTTCACAAAGTGCCCTCTTCAGAGCCCAGTAGGCTACGAAGCCCATGACGCGCTCCACCCAACTTGTAGTATATGGACGGTCGACTATCACGGACACAATCGCTGGCCCGTAATTGCTCCTCGGTCCACTAGTCGCCCAGGCTTTCGCCCATGTCCACCGTCAAGGCCTCAAATGCCACGGACTGACGGACCAGATCTCATTACCTCCCTCTGATTTATTATTATTACAACTTTATAGTGGGAGCGGTGTTTTGGAACATGGGTGCATATGCTCTCTATATTTTGAAATGCATCTTACATACATTTTAAATTTTAAAAAAATTGAAACTAAAAGTTCGCACGTACATCTTCACGTGCTACATGCTCACAAAGTCGTTTCATAAAAAATCAACTTATCATGTGACGTGTGGAAAAAAGATAAAATTCAGTGCTAAAAATAATGTTTTTCACAAGATAAACTTTCTCTTTTTTATATAGACCACACAAAATATTAGTTTTTCGTAAAACTTGACGAACACACATATATTATGGAGATGTACATGTAGAATTTTTTGTCTAAATTTTTCGGCATTTCGAAATATGATTTTTTGGTAGAGGGAGCATACGCACCCCGGGGGAGCCGAATTGAATTTCCGCTTTATAGTGTAAAACATTAGCGAACAACTAATAATTGGGAACGAATCTAGTTGGGTGTTAGGACGGTAGTGGCACTTCTAACCCACCAGAAAAGGTGGATGTGCTTGTATTCATAGGGATGAGTGTATGTGTGTATATGTACACGTCTACGTCCGTACTTTGTTTCGTAAAAAAAACTAATATGCAACGAAAAGGAGTAGTTAGCAATTAGTATGTATTTTCTGGCTACCCGCGTACGTGAGGGTGTAACTTTTTTTTTAGACGGAACTCTCGAGATGAGCCTAACTTTAAATTAACGAAGCTCTCAACCGACGAGATATTACACATGGCCACAAACCACAATAGAACACACCACAAGGTAACACAACAAAAACAAAACACAACACAACACAATGCTCCAACTCGTCCGAACATGGCAACCAGGAGCACACGACACACGTACAGGGTGACGAAGACAGCTTACAACATCAAAAAAAGCTTGTAGTTGTCGATGCTCTTGACCACGAACGAAGCACCATGGGAGGTCGAAGACGATCTTCAGGTAGAAAAATCCAGCGAGCGAGGTAGAACACGCCACCAATTGCACCTGGAAGGGTGAGACATCGCCTAACCAACCTCCTCCACGACCGAAGAGGCACTCATGCCCCTCGCACTGGCTCGTAGGGCGCCGAGCTTCGACCATGGGGATGCTCACCCTAGAGCAGAGGAAGGACTAGGGAACAAACTGCCGAAAGCCCCACACTAAAC
>NC_061514.1:260123770-260166006 GCF_022539505.1 Lolium rigidum
CACATAGCCAACCTTGTGAAGCCTTGTCGCCGAACATGGAGTCAAACACGAGGAAAGGAAGCTTCTTGGAGAAATCGTTGATGTAGAAGGTGTGAAGAAGAGGAGCCATTGCCATGTCGCCATGCGTCGGCATAGAGCCTGGATGAAGCACCATGCTCACGTCGTCCTAACACGCCGCTCCAAATTTGGGAGGCGAACCCTTCCCTTCTTTTCCCGGGCACAAGGGAACCGATCCGCCAATGAGAGAGCGCATGGGGCGGGCTCAAAGCACCCCAATAGGATGCAGGGGGCCTTACCCGGCAGCGCTTCCACCATGGCTCCAACCTCGACACTCAAAACCAAACCGGAGCATGCCCACTACCCTTCTCACCCAAGGTAGTACCTTGAAGAAGAAGATGACGACGGGGCGTCGTTTCCGCCCATTCCTATGATTTAGGATTTCTCCTGGGTAAAGAGAGTGGGAGGGAGGGAGGGGAAGAGTACCTCTAGGGAGGAAGACGACGCCCACAGGCATCACCACTGTCGTGGCTGATCAGCAACCAGGGATTTCTTTGGGTCGTCGCACCCACCTCCAACGCCAAGCCATGCCACAGATCTGGTGACCAACAACCGCCAAGGATCATCATGAGCAGGGCAGGGCACACCAGAAGTCACCGATCTTCAGATCTAGAACAACGTCGGCAAGCAGCCCTCGCTCCACGACCAACGACCGTCATCTCCTCGCCGTCCTCACGGCCAAGTGGAAGACCAAGCAAGCGCCGCTTCACCACCCGAGGTAGCTGTCTTGGTGTCCGGAGTCAACCGCGAGGCGTGGCACGACGGGAACCTCACCGCCACCTTCCTCAGCTGGCGCACAGGATACATGCGGTCACCTCTGGTAGCAGCGGGGAGGGAGGTGGGGGGAAGGGGGCAGCGGCGCTAGGGTTAGGTTGCCACCCGAGTCGCCCTAGATAGAGGAGCAACGCGGGGGCGAGAGATCAAGCCATAGGACGTAAGGGTGCAACTGGTTACAATAATTATTTACAACAACCATTTCCAAATCTCGAGGGCGTATTTAGATGATTATAATTTACCTCCTCAGACGGCTCCTTACTTTTTACATATTATGTTTGATTCACTAAATAAAAGCAATTCCTACCTGAACCCCTATAATTTAACACCTAAAAGTTGTGTCGTTTTCTTGCAATTATACATAAAAATCCACAACATTCGAAATACACAACCCATAGCATAGTCATAGAAATCAAATTTAAAAAAATACACAATCCAATTGATCAAACTGAGCCGGCATTGGAACACATTACAAGAATGTGGCACCTGTTTAAAGGTGACTAGTGGTTGGGGCGCCCTTTGGGCGCCTACTCGCCGATCAGGTGCGGCCGAATCAGCAGCCCAATCTTGACATCCAGCAGTTAATTCAGGTGACCTTGGGCACGCTATCTTGTATTAATATGTTTTTACTCTCTCACCAATAACCGGGACTCCTGATTGAGTTCCATAATCTATAACTTGACAAAACTTATTTTACAACAATGCTTACCAGAAAACAACGTGTACATTTGATTTTGCTTGATTGAAACACAAGTGGCTGATACAGGTTACGATGGTTCCATGAGTTCACTTTACATACAAGGTTGAAACAATGCCTGAACTAATTAGAACACATCGAGTTGTTGGTGTACAAAAGGCGGTCGACAGCTAGGCCTGAAGTATCAAGGAAGGTGGAACAACAGAGGTGATGTATTGCATAAGGGTTCCTGTAATCCAATAGGGAGAGCAGATCCTCAGTTGTTTCTACATAGAGTTGGACAGATAATCGAACGTTGTCTGTAATCCGATGAAAGACCTGATGCATGAATGTACATACAAACGTTAAGTGAAGAAAGAAATCGAAAAGAAACAAGTACAAAATATTTGCAGGCGTTAGTATACCTTTCATGAACAGCATGTATTGAGTTGTCGTGATAGGCATGCTAGCAGAGCCAACGGCTGGAGTGTGGACAGCCTCTGGCCTCTGCGACAATCATGAACCTACAACTCAATGTAAGAACAGAAAGCATGGAGCAGATAATGACTTGTCAATTACCTTGTGGACAAAGTACATATGTGCCCCTAACAACTTTATAGCCAGCAAGCACATTATGAATATTGTCTATGTTATCCTTAAACAACTCCGTCAGTGAAAAAGAGAACTTTATCAGGAGGTGGAAACAGTAGCCTAATCTACAAGCCGCTGACAGAGACTCATTCGAAATTTCACTAAATCAAATAGTTCCTACATGATATCAGACAAGTAAATATCAAGTGGTACATACTTTCCTAGATATGTGCTGTCAGGCAAAGCAACTATCAGCAAAGAGAGCATAAGAACAGACACAGAGAGTACAATTACATTGACAGATAAAGATAATATCCACAGCAGAGGTTAAATTTTAGCAGGAAAATAAGTAAATACGCACTTCTTGGAGAATCATGGCACCAGCCACAAATACAGCTAACCCAGGACAATGAGGTTCGATCTGATTATTTATTTACTTCAGGTTTCAACTCAACACTGTTCTTTATTTAAATGTAAAAATACAGCTAACCCAGGCAAAAAAATATGGTAGATAACATAACCACCAAGATGTGACATTGAAACGACATATGTTTCTTTAAGCATGGGACTAAAAATCAAATCATAGCAATCATCTCACAAATGTCCAGGGACTTAACAATAGAAATAAAAACCACCGAGAGCTAATTTGGGAAGGGAAAAGCAAAGGATCTTCTGATCAAGAATGAACTACCTGTACGTTCCATTAAATATTTTAAAAAGATAATGTCAAATTGTAGTAAAACTTTTGATAGATCTGGATATTGGTTTCTTCATATATCAGGAATGCAGTGGCACAACTACAAGGATTAGAGAAGAAGGAAGTAGAAACAAACACTACATTACAATTTTACTTATGATTTTTTGTTGGCCACCGCCTAAGCAAATGTAATGTTAAGTTGTTTCCTACTCGCTCCATTTCGCGAAAAATGAAATGCATAATTCTACTGCTCATCTGAAACATAGAGTACGTCAAATCATGTTAGACCCAGATCACAAAGTTCACAGCAGCTTAACTGAGAAAAGTAATGACTCATGTAATGCTAACTGGGCCTTTTTATTTAATGACTGGATCAATAAATGGGGTTTGGTTGAATTTAAAATTGCTAATAGACTATTTACATGGTCTAATTACCAATCTTCCCCCATTTTGGCTACTCTTGACCGGTTTTTTGCCTCGACTGATTGGGCGCAAAAATACCCTTTAACCTCTGTCAAGGCCTTGCCTCGTATTGTTAGTGATCACACCCCTTTGTTGCTTGACACTGGTGAGAAAAACCCCATCCCTCCAAGACTTTTTCGTTTTGAGAAATGGTGGTTAAAACATGAGGGATTTGGAGACCTAGTGCGGAAAGTTTGGGGTTCCAAATGCAATTGTACTAGTGCAATTGATATTTGGCAGTTTAAACTCCGACTTCTTCGTAAAACTGTTAAAGGGTGGGATATTAATATCCAAGCGGGCCTTAAGAAAAAGAAACGAGCTCTTTTGCAAGAGTTTGATATATTAGACGTTTCCTCGGAGGAGAAACGTTTGTCGGATAGTGAAAAAGATAGGATGGCTAGCATTAAGCTTGAAATGGATAATATCTTGATCCAGGAAGAGACCAAAGCGTGGCAACGCTCTCGGGATAGGAATATCCTTGAGGGTGACCGAAATACGTCTTATTTTCATATGGTGGCCAGCCAACGCCGTAGGAAAAAATCCTTATCTGTATTAGATGGTCCCAGTGGTCCTGTTGATCGTATCGATGACATGTTGAAGGTTGCGGTGGATTTCTACAAAAATCTCTTCTCTAAAGAAGATAAGCCTAATATTTCTTTAGATGACAACTTTTGGGATGAGCAGGACCTCCTCACTGCTGAGGAGGTTGCTATTTTGGATGCCCCTTTCTCTGAGGAGGAAATTCACTCGGCTATTATGGGATCTTATGCTGCAGGTGCTCCTGGCCCTGATGGTTTTTCCTTCCTCTTTTATCAATCATTTTGGGATGTTATAAAAACTGATTTTATGGCCTTGGTTCGTGATTTTGAGGCTGGTACACTAGATGTTTCCCGCCTCAATTATGCCATTATAACTCTTATTCCAAAAGAACCTAATGCAAGAGATATGAAGAAATTTAGGCCAATCAGCTTGGGTAATTGTAGTTTGAAAATTATTTCCAAAGCTATGACTAATAGGATTGCTCCTATTGGCCATAGAATTATCTCCAAGAACCAAACTGCCTTTATAAAAGGCCGATTTATTTTGGAGAGCGTCGTGGCGGCTCATGAGGTTATTCATGAAGTCCACTCTAGGAATCACTCTGGTCTAGTTTTAAAACTAGATTATGAAAAAGCATATGACAGAATTGATTGGGACTTTTTGGATGAGATGTTTAAATCTAGGGGTTTTGGGTCTATTTTTAGGAAAAGAATTAAAGCTATCCTGCATAAGAGTTCCTTTTGTGTCCGGATTAATGATATCAATAGTAGCTACTTTGTGGCTGGCAAAGGGCTCAAACAGGGTGATCCTATTTCCCCCATTTTTTTCAATTTAGTTGCGGATGTTTTTTCTAAAATTCTTTTTAAAGCTGCCACTAATCATTTGATTTGTGGTTTATTGCCCCAAGCTATTCCTGGGGGTGTCATCAGCTTGCAGTACGCTGATGACACCATCCTTTTCCTTCAGAAAGACCTGGGGATGGCTAGAAATTTAAAATGGTTGCTTACATGTTTTGAATCCATGTCTGGCATGCGTATTAATTATCACAAAAGCGACCTCCTGACTATCAATGTTGATGGTGATGAGGCCAACTTGTTTGCACAAGTCTTTGGATGTAAACTAGGTAACTTTCCTTTTACCTATCTTGGTGTTCCTCTTCACTTCTCTAAGCTTAGAAGAGAAGATCTACAGCCTGTACTAGACAAAATCTTTAAGGGGATTGCAGGTTGGAGGGGTAAACTTCTTTCATATCGGGGGAGGCTTATTCTACTTCAAGCATGTATTGCAAGCATTCCGATGTATCTTTTATCTTTCATCAAGTTTCCAAAATGGGTGATAGCTGCAATTAATTCGCAGATGGCCCACTTTTTTTGGAACAATACTGAAGATTCGCATAAATATCATCTTGTTAATTGGGACTTTGTGAGTAGGAAAAAAGAATTTGGTGGTCTAGGGATTCAGAATTTGCGTGAGTTTAATTTATGCCTACTTGCTTCTCGGATTAAGCGATATCATCTTGATAATAACAAAATTTGGAGAATGATAGTTGATTATAAATATAATCTGTCTCCTAATATGATCAGGGCTCAACCGGCACACTGCTCACCTTTTTGGAAAGGTGTAATGTGGGCAGCATCTGCTGCTAAGGTTGGATTTAAGTGGTGTGTGGGTTCTGGTAAGAATGTACTTTTCTGGGAAGATATCTGGTTTGGGGATTGCTCCCTATCTATTCTTTTCTGGGATTTGTACATTATTGTTAATGAACAAATGTGTGTGATTGCAGATGTTTGGGACGGGGTTAATTTGAAATTCACATTTAGAAGAACTGTCTCGCCTGCATTGTTCGCTAGATGGCTTGAATTAGTTGCCTTGGTCCGAACAATTCAGTTAACTGATTGCCTTGACCAACCTGTGTTGCTTTTTCATCCTTCGGGTGTTTACTCGGTTAAGTCTTTTTATGGGGTTATCAACAATGGCGGGGTTATCCCGGTGCATACTCCCGCGGTGTGGAAATTGCATGTGCCTCCCAGAACGCATATCTTTTTGTGGCTGTTGGCAAATAATAAGTTACTCACACGTGATAATTTAGATAAGCGTAGGGTTGTTGATGATAAGACTTGCTTGTTTTGTTGTGAACTGGAAACTGCACATCACCTTTTCTTTGAGTGTGTGGTTGCTCGTGTGCTATGGTGCCATCTTTCTGAGATCCTTAAAATTGACATTGGTGCTGATTTTGAGTCGGTTGCCCGTTGGTGGATTAGTGAGAACAAGAATTCTGTTATTAACATCTTTTCTTCGGCGGTTCTTTGGATCTTGTGGTCAACCTGTAACGAATTATGTTTCCAGGGCAAAAGCTGGCCAGGTGTCAAAAATATTCTCCGAAGACTGTGCTCTATCATCAGAATTTGGAGACCTCTATGTCTGGACAAGCACTCGAGCCTCCTCGACTCCAACCTGTTGCTGTTGGACCATATCAGGGGAGAGCTGCTGCGAATTGCCTGGACTTGAGCCTTCTGCTGCTGGGCGCCATTGGAGAATCTGATGGCTCAGCTGCGCTCCGTCGACAGTGTTGGCGTCAGGGGTTTGCGTGCGAGAAGATGCTGGAAAATGTTCACCTTCGCTGATTATCCTCTTTCTCTTGCTGTTTCTCGGTGGTGATTCCTGTTCTGTCATGTCGTTGGTTCCCAGTCATGTCCAAAAATTTGTTGAAAAAGTGAGTTGGTTTTGGGTTTAGTTCCCAGTTCTGGGTTTTGTAATGAGAGTCCACAAAGCTCAAACTATTTGTGAAACCTTGGTTGCATGTCAATGGAACCAGGGGGCTTTTTTTGCCCCTTTTGATCTAAAAAAAAAATACATGACATCACAGATAACTATTGCAGCATAGACAGTGGTACTTAGATCTATGCTAACTATAGATCTTCATTATCATGTGGCATCAATAATCTGTCTAGCGTCTAATCTTGTATGACATCATTTGAAAAAGGACAACCGTTTCTAAAATAGAATCCCAAACTCCATCTCATCTGTGAGCACACATTGTTTTAGATGTACCTCAAGGAACATCAAAAAATGAACAGTGTGCTCTGAAAAGTATAGCCTAAACAGCTGAGAGGAACAAATCCAAAAAATTTATAAACATTAATCTTTACCAATCAACCATAGCACATCTTAAGCACCTTGGCAGGGAGTCACCCAAGAAAATGCCTCAACTAACATGTAACAAATAACAACCACAGTTTGGTATCGTATAAACTGATTTATCTTGCAATTTAAAACAGTTAAATTATGGTAGCTTGGTATCTTAGAAACTGACTCTGAACTGTACTACTGCTATGACCTTTCATCCCATATATTTTGCAACCCAAAAAATATATTCTAAATAGGTAGCCAAACATCCAATAATCTAGAAGGAGCTCAAACAAACAAGGGCAACAAAAATAAAAATAAATACCAGGATTGACGAGTAAGATACATCACATGCTAGCAGCATGAGCATGGGACCTTACCTCGATGGAGAAAATGACGTGGTGACGCACCGGCATTCCTGGTATTTTCCATGGTACCGTTCTGTAGTCTCTTCCTCGTTTTAGACAACCCATCACCATTCTGTAAGCTAGGATGTCTTAGGAGAAAATGACGTGGTGACGCACCGGCATTCCTGGTATTTTCCATGGTACCGTCAAACATCCAATAATCTAGAAGGAGCTCAAACAAACAAGGGCAACAAAAATAAAAATAAATACCAGGATTGACGAGTAAGATACATCACATGCTAGCAGCATGAGCATGGGACCTTACCTCGATGGAGAAAATGACGTGGTGACGCACCGGCATTCCTGGTATTTTCCATGGTACCGTTCTGTAGTCTCTTCCTCGTTTTAGACAACCCATCACCATTCTGTAAGCTAGGATGTCTTAGGAGAAAATGACGTGGTGACGCACCGGCATTCCTGGTATTTTCCATGGTACCGTTCTGTAGTCTCTTCCTCGTTTTAGACAACCCATCACCATTCTGTAAGCTAGGATGTCTTAGGATGATGATGATGATGATAATAATAAGAAGAAGAATAATAATAAATAATAAATAGAATAAAGTACACAAGGAAAGATGGTTACCAACATGGCGTTTGGAGGATCAGTGGGCATGCTATATTTTTAAGCAAGATATGCACGCACGGTGCATGGAGAATTTTGCAATGTTGCTTCACTTGTAAAAAGCTTCAGCATATTACGACCAGAAGGTGCTCTCTTGTGAATTCGACCATCAGCTCCGAGAACTGAAGTCCTGATAACATGCAGGTCTCACATCTATTCAGATCAGCACACATTGAACAATCCCAGATATATCACCACGGCCTATTCAGATCAGTACATCGGTACCTTGATATCGACCAGCAGTGAGACCTGCGTCTGCACCTCGCTCGTCGCGACGAACGTTGCATAGTATCTTTGCTTGTCCACCTACACGGAATATTTATAAATAATTGTACATGCGATAGAAAATATCCAAAATGATAGGTAACTTGTTTGCTCTAGATCAAGCTGCATGAAGCCCATGAAATGAGGCTTAAGAATAAGGTACAAGAGATGAAATAGCAAGGATCCGAATTACCTCAACATTTACGTCTGTTGGGACTCCCCTGAGTTTCACCAAACGGTTGATCTTCTGCTCCCTCATCCTCTTCATGTAATTAATGAATCAAGGTACTAACTGAAAATATAATCAATAAAGAGTACTCAGTAATGCAGTGACTTCATCATTTCCTAGTACATGACTAACATGACGGTGTAATGAACTGAAATATGCAAAAGAAGGGTACTGTTAGAACGAGTAACATGAGAAGATCATATATAATGCAAGAAAATAAAATGGAATGTAGTCTAGATAAATATCCTATTTAACTGCAGAAATCATAACAACAAATGTGGAGATTCAACTTCTAGTAATCAGTAACACAAATTTTTTCAAGCATGTCAAATGATCTATGAATGACATTTAGTTTTAAGGACCTTACTATTGCTGTGACAAATGACACAGTACAGGCGACATCAAGCAACCTCCCTTGACTTGAAGCAGCATGTCCATGTTTCCATTCAAATCCTTTTTGTTTCTCTCCAGAGACAACTGATTTTCATTTTCTAGGGACTTGACCCCTGTACAATAAAAAAATAATTGCAAGGACTGTCAGCCTGACAGACACTAATCGCATTCAAGGGGAAGATTTGAGAATTCACTAAAGTTGCATCATGGATTAAAAAACAGTGTTGCTTATGTCTAAATCAGGTTGCTAAAATCAGGAAAACTATCATATGATTACTCAAATCAAATTATGAGATAAATCATCTTAGGTTTAATGGCATCAAACACCGTTGATGCAAACAACACAATGAAAAATTATCAGATGCTATATTAAAAAACAAAACCTCTTAAGAATGAAATAGATTTGCAGGTCTTCACTAATCAAACCTAAATAAAAGTAAACTGATGGAGAAGAACCTGGAGCTCCATTCCCTCTCTAAGCAATGTGCTCATGTTCTCCATCTCCATTCCCTATCTGTGCTCATCCACCTCTAGAATCCATACCCACCATCCGTTCCATCGAAGTACAATGGATTATCCTCGCCCTCTATCGATTTGAGCTCTCTTCGTTTGCACTTCTTCACATAACTATGAATTTCAAATCAAGTTAAGTGAACACACCGTCACATATCTCCTACCTCATTCACAAGAAGAAAAAGGGCAAACAAATACCTTGTTGGCATTGTGCCGAACGCCATGGGTGCGTCGTAGCGATGAGAAGGGGAAGACCCGACAGTACGTGCTCCTACGCAATAGCTTGTGCGGAGACTGGCTCGGCCTCCACCATATTCATGGACGCGTCAGACTCGATGACGACGAAACGACGATGTACGGGTGTGGCGGCAACCATATGCCGTGCGACATGAATGTATGATTGAACCACGGCTACGGGGCTATGAGACAATAGAAGTCGACGGAGGGGCTCGGAGGTTGTCGGTTGGAGTTTTCGACGACAACATCGGTAGAACAGCCCGCAATTCCAGTGACGACATCGACTGGCAAGCTAGTCGGAGTAGGGGGCGACGGAAGTTGTGGGTGTCGGCGGAGGATATTGGTGGTTGCCGGAGGCTCACGTAGTGCGGGTGGGGGAGACTGTCGGCGCTGGTGCAGGACCGAGTTTTTCTCTAAAATGGTTGCGTGCAAGTATATTTGATAGTCAGCCTACACCAGAAGTAATTTCTTTTACTTGTCTGAAACCTTTGGGGACTTTTTTTTGCGAATACAACCTTTGGGGACTTAGTTAGGTCTAGTTTAGCTAGATTAGCCCTCTTTTTTCCTTTCTGAAAGGAATGCGGCATGAAAAGCCTGTAAGCTAAACTTTTTAAACAATAAAATTCTAAATCTACGTTTAGGAGAACTTAAATCTAGGTAACTAGGTTGTACATTCACTTGCCTAACCAAGTGAGCTGCTCACTTCTTAACCCTCACTCATTTTTTATTTATTTACTGATACTGATACAGCTCACTGTTATACAAAACGATTGCATGGGTCCTTTATGTAGACCGGCCAGGCAGTGCCCACACTTAGCCACTCCTAGCTAACTATCACAAAGAAAATTATAATAGCTCCACTTTCTATCACTCATACTCCATTTGACACTTTTCTTTTCAATAAAGCCAACGTATACAGTTGTATATGGAATAGACCCGCACTAGTTAAAATTATCGCGTGGAATATATGAAACTAAACAAGTTGGATGGTTTCAAACATACCTTTTGTGTGTACTCCGTATTAAACATTATATTTGTTTGGTTTTAACACCAACAATGTTGTTTGTTGTATTGCTTCTCCAAATAATAGATTGTTTGAGCAGCCAGACTATGCACATATTACCGAATGAAGGTGGTTATCTGATGACGAGTTCGCGACGACAAGTGGCCCCATCAGGACCATGTCCACATCTCAGTTACATGATCCTACCATTGGTCACATCACAATATTCCTCCCGGTGACACAGTCCCACGCGTACCCCGCCTTGTCACAAGCCATTGATTGCTGACCCCTTCAATGCAACCTCCGACAACGTTGCTCATTTACAAAGAAGCTATTTTAGAGCATCTCTAGTCGCGTCCGCAAACCGCGTTAGGCAAAAGCGCCGGATCAGTTATTTGGGGTATGGCGCAACATGGTGGCATTGGAGGCATTTCTCCCACCCGCGTCGATATTTCAATCGAGCGGACGTTAGGGCGCCTTGACCCTATCTTCACCGTTGCAGATTCTTCAAGATTACTACTGCATGTTGACCAAGGGGCCCACTCAAGCTAGTATCTACCAGGTGAGCTATGTAGAGCAACTGATAGCTAGGAGTACACACTGTAGTGCCTTAGTAGATAGCAGGAAAGTTGTACAATTTCTGGTACAAGGTTCCGACATCAAGGTACAAGCCTCTGACACACACGTCTATGGATGTACCTTGCCGGTGCCTACCACTCCACGTCTAGTATAGTGTTAGCATGTACGTATTAATCTGTAATTTCAGCCTTAGGCTTTGACATTTTAAATTTTTGCCCTGAATAAGAAATACTCGTTATATTTTTTGCTACTATATACATGTAAATTTTGTTCGGACCTTCATAAAGTTCTTCAGATACTGAAAAATAAATATCCAGGAGACCTTATTTAAAGTTTAAAGTTATGTATCGCCCCTTTCCGTCTCACCCTAGTAACATACCAATTGGTTTGTTTAAGTTCTTAACCTTTTAACGAGGATATCTAAGCGTCAAGTTGTGCTTTCGATGGTGCTTGAGGATACATAGAGAATTGATCCTTTCGATGGTGCTTGAGGATACATTGCGGTAATAATGATCCCAAGTTCGAAACAACGATACCATATATGACACACGCGAGAATAACTACCAGAAAACGGATCTGACCTTCCAAACACGGACAATGGATACACTTGCAAGGAAAGAAGATCCTTTTGATGGGGCGCAAGGTTACCTTACTCAAATAATGTGTTACTCAGATCCTTTAGATAGTGCTTGGGATACATTCCTTGAAACGGGATACTAAGTTCAAATGAACCGTTTGTACGCCGAATATATCTCGTAGAGAGTACTTGTGGATCCTTTAGATAATGCTTGGGGATACATTGTTCTCCATTCCTTTGACGGATACATATGGCAAATCGTGAGGATACCGTGCAAAATACTATCCTACGTGACAAACATATACTTTCATATAGCATATAGAATTGATCCTTTCGATAGTGCTTCATGATACCTTGTGATAAAAAATGATCCCAAGTTTGGAAAAAGGATACCATAGGTGACACGCGAGGAAACCTTGCCGGAAAGAACGATCTAACCTGCCAAGCACAAACTATGGATATACTTGCTATGAAATAAGATCCTTTTGATAGGATGCGAGGATACCTTGCTAGGAAGAAGGTTAGCTGGATCCTTTAGATAGTGCGTGGGGATACATTATTGGAAAATGGATCCAAGGAGGAACGTGTGTACACCGAAGTTATCTTTTAGATGGTGCTTGTGGATCCTTTAGATATATAATGATGAAGCGTGATGATACCATGCAAAATACTATCCTACGTGCCAAACATATATTTTCATCTAGCATATAGAATTGATCCTTTCAATAGTGCTTGAGGATACCTAGTGGTAAAAATGATCCCAAATTTGTGCAAGGATAACTGAGTGACGCGCGAGGATACCTTGCAATATCTAATGATACACTTGCAAGGAAACAATATCCTTTTTGATACGGCGTGATGATACCATGCTCGAATCATGTGTTACTTGGATCCTTTAGATAGTGTGTGGGGATACATTTTTTAATAAGAGGAATCCTAAGTTTGGACGAACCGTGTGTACACCAAATATATCTTTTTGATAGTTCTTGGGGATCCTTGAGATATTGCTTGCAAAATGGACCACTATGATAAAGCGTGAGGATACCGTAAAAAATAGTATCTTACGTGCCAAGCATGTACTTTGCTATCGATAGTGCTAGAGGATACCTTGCGGTACAAATGATCCCAAGTTCGGAAAAAAGATTCCTTAGATGACACCAAATGATACCTTGCCGGATAAAGGATCTAACCTTCCAAGCATGGACTATGGATACACATGCTAGGAAAAAAGCTCCTTTTGATGGGGTGTGAGGATACCTTGCTTGAATAATGTGTTACTTGGATCCTTTAGATAGTTCGTGGGGATACATTCTTTTAAAAGGGATCCTAAGTTCAGGCGAACCGTGTGCATGCCGAATATATGTTTTAGATAATGCTTGGGGATCGTTTAGATAGTCCTTGGAAAATGGATCACACAGATAAAGTGTGAGGATACCGTGGAAAATACTATCCTCACGTGCCAAACATATACTTTCATATAGCATAGAGAATTGATCCTTTCGATGGTGCTTGAGGATACATTGCGGTAAAAATGATCCCAAGTTCGAAAAAAGATACCTTATATGACACGTGAGAAGAACTTACCGGAAAACGGATCTGACCTTCCAAGCACAGAAAATGGATACACTTGCAAGGAAAGAAGATCCTTTTGATGGGGCGCAAGGTTACCTTGCTCAAATAATATGCTACTCAGATCCTTTAGATAGTGCTTGGGGATACATTCCTGAAAATGGGTTACTAAGTTGAAATGAACCGTTCGTACACCGATTGTATGTTGTAGATAGTGCTGGTGGATCCTTTAGATAATACTTGGGGATACATTGTTATTTGTTCCTTTTACGGATACCTATGCCAAAGCGTGAGGATACCGTGCAAAATGCTATCCTCCATGCCAAACATATACTTTCATCTAGCATATAGAATTGATCATTTCGATAGTGCTTGAGGATAACTAGTGGAAAAAATGATCTCAAGTTCTAAGAAGGATAACTTAGATGACACGTGAGGATACCTTGCCAGATAAAGGATCTAGCCTTTCAAAGCACGGACAATGGATACATTTGCTAGGAAAGAAAGATCCTTTTGATAGGGTCTGAAGATACCTTGCTCGAATAATGTGTTAATTAGAACCTTGAGGTAGTGCTTGGGGATACATTCCAGAAGGTGGCCGTGTGACATGTATATTGCCATGCTAGTACCATTGGTTTCTTCGCACCTCACGGAGATTGTCATCAACCAAACCTGGGTGGCCACGGCTCTGTCAAGGTGTAGATATGGCCAAGTAGGGCCTCAGGATGTATCTGCTGCAGCGGTGTGATCGATCTAATGACTTAATCAAAAATAAACCCTCGCTCGATGAGTCTTCTCAGCGGATAACCAGTATTGGTGAGGTGACATCGTTTCGGCAGTTTGCGCCACGTTAATGGCGATGTCTCGCCTGCCTAGCGGCCACCGTCCACCTCTACCAATGAAATTAATGACATTGCCAAGCGTGCCACCCCCTCGGCTGCCTCCGGCGTATGAAGAGGGGGGCGCGCTGGTAAGCCTCATCCCCTCCGCACACAAACCCAACCCTAACATGAAATATGATATGAATCAAGGATGGTCTATGGTTTTAATGTATTAATGTGTGTTAGTTCTCTCTCTTGAGAATCTAACAACAAACGGTTGAAGTCTGAAACTACAAATCACCAATCTCCTTTTTTCTGAAATGTACTAAAAGCTTGAGATTTGAATTAGGTCAAACCAGTTGATTGTAGAAAGGAAAAAAAGGTCAAGGAGAATCATACGGTGTTAAAATATTGTATTAAAAAAATTCGGGTGTACTTGTTGCAAATAGAGCCTGATTTGCTCAAGATTTCTTAACACCAGAGCCTGAACTGCATGAGCGGTAGGTTTCAAAAAAAAAACTGCATGAGCGGTAAGGGCATCTCCAACGGGCGCATATCATATCGGACGCTAATACGCTAAAACGGACGTGAAACATCCTTTTGCATCAGGATCGAAATCGATCGTGCATCTGTTTGCGTCTAGGGGTATCCCAGCGGCCCGACGCATAATCTTTTTTCTCCATTTAAAAACCATAGGCCAACAAGGCCTGCTAAAACCTAGGTACGAACTAATGCTCGTCGTCACTGACGAGTTCGATGAACTCCGGCATTCGCCATGGGAGCTGGTACACCGGCGGTGGAGGAGGAAGGGCAGTCTGCGGTGAAGGCGGCCACGGATCCTAGGCTATCAAAGGAGCATCAGACGGCAAGCACGTGTTCGTACGCATCGGCGTGGCCGGAAGAGTCGCCAGCCTCCCCTACGCCAGTGAGGACTCACGAAGATGGACGGCGAGGCTATTCGACATAGCGAGCTGGTCGAGCTCGCTATTGACCATTGCGATGGCAATGGCCTCCTCCTCACTAATGTCCGGCGGCTAGGTCTTCGGATCCCATGTCGGGCCGTCATCGTCGTGGCCGTTGTCTCCGCCTTGGACATGGTCATCCGATGAGGCCTCGTACCCGGCCTTAGTGGCATCGTCGTCCTCGACGCCCTCGTCCTCGTCCACGTCATTGTCGTCGTACTCGCCCTCGTCGTCGTCGTTGTCCACGGCGAGTTCGCGGTCGAAGTAGTCGAAGTCGCCGAGGTACCCCGCTCGGTGACGCGCGTCGAACTCCCACGTCCCGAAGGAGTTTCAGTTGTAGGCGTTGAGCGCGTACGCCGGGTCTTCTCGGAGATTGGTCGGCAGGATGGCTCGGCGGCAACACACCTCGTCACGGTGCTCTCGGCCCTCACGTGGTACGGGAGGGTCCGACACGCGCCTGGAGTTGAGGTACCAGCCTCCTCCAGGCAGACTCGCATCCAGCCATGTCACTGGCCGATTTTCCTCCCAGAGGCGGCGCACGAACTCGATGTGGACACCTACGCCGTAGTGTCCGTGCAGACTCAAACATGTCGCATATTTGAGCCGCATTTGCATTTGGACGGACGTGTCGGACACTATGCGTCGTTCGTTGTTGGGCTGGGATACCGAAGCATTTTCTAACCGCGTGGTCATCCATTTGCGTGGCGCCGCTAAAGATGCCATAATATAATGAACGAAACAAGGCTTGATTTTGGGGCTCAGAAACGGACCTGCAGAGAACGTGGGGAGGACACCATCGTACGTGGTTGCAGAGTGCAAGGACAGCGAGGTGGGGGAGGCTGGCAGAGTGGCAGTCCCTTCCATGTATTTGTTAGTGGTATGACCTCGGTAGCTACTTGTATGTGCCAGAGAATAGGGGTCAACGAGCTTGAGGGTAGGCCTGCGAGGCGAATCTCCGTGCAGCAGCCGAGGGCCAACGATTGAGTCCGGGCACCATACGGTCCGTTAGAAATCCGCGTTCCACCCGCGTCCCCAAACGCGACCGCCAATTTTTTTTAATTTAAAATAAATACTTTATTCATGATTTTAGAGATGCTTCGTCGCTTTTACATAAAAAACATTAAAGCGGCAGACGAAAAACATCTAGAAACCTTGGTAGATACCAAGAGAGGGCATAAAAATGTAGACTAGAGCTTCTACTGGCCCTCGCTTCTTCGTTCCCATCGTCATCTGAGTCGTCACTGTGGTAGTGCATACTGAAAGACTCATCGTTGAACACCTTGACGGTCATCTCTCCATCGTCTTCGTAGAGGAAGTTCACCAAGAAGTCGACCTCCATGGGCGAACTTCTCTCGGCCCATGTGGAGGTACATCTTCTCTTGCCCGTCGAACGAGACCTTCATGGGCCACCAGCAAAAGTTGCAACTTGCTCTGGTTCATCCCAACCAGCTCCCGGTCGGCGAGAAATTCCGTGAACTTGTTCGGGAGTTTCTTCTTGCCAAAAGGGTTACCGTAAATAAGTTTCTGCCTTCTGTAAAGATATAAAGATAAGGCACGCCTTCTAAGTGCTCTCGAAAAAATTATACCTTGCTCCTGTTCAAGATAATCATGTGCGCTCATTCGAAAAAAAGAAGACTGAATGATGTTGGTTGCCAGCTATTCAAGAAAAGCAAGGCATCTTCCCCACCATAAGAAAAAGAAAGAAAAGAAAAGCAAGGTATCTTCCCATCAAAAGAAAGGAAAGAAAAGAAAAGCAAGGCATCTTCTCATAAAAAATAACAACAAAAGAAAAGAAAAGAAAAGCATCATCTTTTGTCGTGTTTAAAGCCAACAAATTAAGGATCCACTTTGCTTCTCCCTTAGAAAAAAACACTTTCCTTCATTAAAAAAAGATAATCCACCCTCATAGCAGCTATAAAAGCATTCAACAAGATGGAGTAAAGGGCAACGGTATTCTCCACCTCTGTCAGCTCAAGATCATGGAGCGAGGATTGTCCGCGCCGGAAGCGGGATGCTGCAACCCTTTGCTCTTCTTACCAGCGCCGGAGAGCCAATTCAGCTAGCCTCCTTCGGCGAGGAAACAAGCCCGGCGGTTTCAGGTTCTGAAACGGCGCTGTTCTGCTACTGGATAAAACTAGGAGAGCAAAAACAGAGTAAGAGGACAGCTCCAGTCGCCGTCAATGCCACCCCCAATATATATCGTCAGCTTTGCTTCGTGTATTCATATGCTGGCATTTTTCAGTTTTGTCTCAATCTGGTAAGCGCGATCATGTAAACCTTTATGCACCACATTATTACATAAGCGTTCTTATAATCATGAATGGTATGCCCTCCATCAGTGTTCTTATAGTCAACAGAAAACTAGGTGATCCTTTGGTGTTGGTAACTAGATACGACGAAGAAGAAGACAGAGGATGAAATTCAGAGAGGTGTATGTATGCAGATCAAATGATGGTGAGCTCTAGACAGCGGCATATATTACATACTTTGCTGTCAGTTAAGAAACTGCAGTAATTCGGACCTCGCACTGATTTCTAGCTGTATATCATAGAAGTTCTGATGATGATGAGCTCTAGAGATGACAAAAGTTGTTGCGTGGTTATTTTCAGGTTCTGAAACTGCAGGCTCTCTTCCTCTTCACATCAGTGGCAAATCAAGGTGCAAGTCAGAGGAAGAAGCAATTTTCATGCCGAGCCCAGTTTGTTCCAGATTACAGATGCAGGAAGTACCCATGGGCGTTGAAGGAAAGCAAGGCGTCATCTTTTGTCCTGTTTAAGCCAACTAAGGATTCAACTTGCTCCCGTGCAGAAGAGCAAGGGGTTGCAGCATCCCACCTCCGGCCGGACGATCCCCGCTCCATGATCTTGAGCTGGCTGAGGTTGAGAATAGGCATCTCCATTATGTCAAAAAAAAAAAAAAAAAAAGAATAGGCATCTCCAACAGGGCGATGTATTTCGGATGCCCAAACGGGCGCATCGGTTAAAATGGTCGAAATCATCCGCGTTCGTTTGCGTCGGGATGGCTCCAGCAGCACAATGCATAATTTTTTTTCCATTCATAAGTCATAATTTACATTAATAAAAAACATAGAAATGTCATAAAAGCGTGGTAAAAGTAGGGTCGTCGCTGACGAGGTCGATGAACTCCGGCGTCGGCCATGGAAGCTAGTACGCCGACGATGGAGGAGGTAGAGTAGGCTACGGCAACTGCGGCCAGGCCGTGGCCTGCGCAGGAGGCTGTAGTGAAGGTGGCCAGGGATCCTAGGCCGGAGCAGCTGCCGGAGCGCGGTCGTTAGAACGCGTCGGCGTGGCCGGAGGAGTCGCCGGCCTCCCTTGCGCGAGCGCGGACTCGCGGAGCTGGATTGCGAGCCCGTCCCACAAAGCCAGCTCGTCGAGCTCGCTGTTGGCCAGTGCCATGGCAATGGCCTCCTCCTCGGTAATGTCCGGCGGCTAGGTCTCCGGATCCCACGCCGGCCCACCGTCATCGTGGTCGTACTCTGCCATGTCCGCGTCCTCCTGGTCGTTCTCTTGTTCTTCCGCGGCGATCTCGCGGTCGAAGTAGTCGACGTCGCCGATGTAGCCAGGAGGCGGCGCGCGTCGAACTCCCACATCCCGAAAGAGATCTAGTTGTAGGAGTTGAACGCGTACGCCTGATCTTCCCGGAGATCCGACGGCAAGATCGGTCGGTGGCGGCGCACCTCGTCCCGCCGCTCTCGGCCCTCGCGCGGCACGGGGGGACCGACACGCGCCTCGAGTTGAGGTACCAGCCCCCTCCAGGCAGGTTTGCCTCCGGCCATGGTACCGACCGGTTTTCCTCCGAAAGCCGGCACGCGAGCTCGACGCGGACGTACCGCCCGACCCGTGGCTTCTTACCGGACCACGAGCCGCTAGCCTCATGGTCGTTCTTAGTCTTGCGGAACGGACAACATTTCTTCCCCATGGCGTCGGTCGGGTGGATAGTGTGGGCGCTGGGAATGGTGTGGTCAGGGAAACGGGTGCCGACAACGTCCCTTTAAGAGGCTCGGACACCATCTCGTCTTCAATGTCCTGCCACTGCGCCATTAACGCGGCCCTGGAAAGTCGAGGCGCACCATTAACGCGGCCCTGGAAAGGCTGCAGCGTGCCGCCCGTAAGTAATGCCACGGAAGACGAAGCAGCTGTGCCCCTGCCAGGCGGACCCATGCGAGGACCGAGCGGACGACCGCTGCGTCCGCACAGCGTCCGTAGAGACACAAACCTGGCGCATATTTGGGCCACGTATGCGTCGCCGCGGACGATCCGGTCACTATGCATCGCCCCGCTGGAGGTGGTACCGGACGCATTTTACTAGGATGCAAACGATCGCTCAGTATGCCCTTGTTCCCCATCTCGTGGATCTCCTCATGACCGGCCCATATGGCGGGGGAGAGATGCCCTCGCCTTGGCCCCAATGAGTTAGCGGCCTGGCTCAAGATTTGTTTGCGCATTTGTATTAAGTGTTCTTTTTTTTTGTGAAATATCCACCGATTTAGTCATAATCTTCAGTGGTAATACAATAACTTCTTTGTTGCCTCTCTTCTGAGGAATCTTGGTTCGGTACAACTGCATTTCAATAATAGTACAAACTAGACTTCTAATCAATAAAATGTTATGAAGGTTGTCCTTTAGAACAATAAAAAAAACGTTTGAGTAGTTGACAAACAAACATTACACAGACAATACAAGATATTGTATTATTTATTTCCTTTTTCAGGGACACCATATTTTTTCTTGAAATACATAGTAGACATCCTTATCCAATAGACCAATACTCATAATTTTACTGAGCGAAGCAAATCGTGCAATCACAATTGTGGCCATTGCACCGAGAAGCTTTTTTATAGCCACCCCGGTGTTTCGCTAAGTCAGCACAAGTCAACCTACAAAGAAAATTAATGCAAAAGATCATTCCATCCTCACCGTCTTCGATGCAACGCTCTGTGGAAAATATGAACACAATGTGAAGGTTATGTACATGCCCGTAAAACAGCCATAAAATCATAGTGTGTAGAATTGAATTTGTACTCGGCACAGTTTTCTCCAATCCTATGACATATACTTAAGGGCGCAACAAAGGAAAAAAAAAACACACCTGCTGAAGTTGGATTTCCTAGGAACAGAAGCACCAGTACGAAAACACCTGCAATCCTTGCATCCATTACAGTGCTTCGCTACCACAGCAATATCGCGTATCTTGGTGTAATACTCCTTAGCTTCGCTAGAACAATGTTATGTGCTGTGAAGAATGCTAAATACTGCCGTCTTATAAAGACTTCTTGAGAGAGGTAGAAATGGAAGGATGTAATGCTCTTGATTATGGGAATAATAAGAGAAAGACATGAATAAAATCATTTTATTCCATTTGCTGTTTTCTATGTATATATATTTATTTTATTCATAAATGCTGAATCGTTAAAAACATAGTTTTGTATCTGTCAACTTTATTATCACTATTGCAAGAAAATAAAGATACATGAAATACATCTCAATTCAGTGCGTAGCAAAATGCAATGCATACTTTTTCCACTAATTTAGGGGAAACATGCGGTTCTTCCTTCTCTACATAGAATCCAGCTCACCATTGGAATACGGTATAAAACAATTAGCTTCTAAGCGATTAATGATTTCCAAACAAATGTGGAAACATATCTTATGATTTCTTGCACTCTTACATGGTGCTAATTTTATATGACGAACCTATTGAAGTTTTCATGGACCCGGGTGCTCTAAATATTTGTCGCAGGTTCCACGAATCTAGGTACACTTTAGCCTATATTTAGACTAAATCTGCAAAAAATATTTAGGGTGACAGGGAGTAGTTTACATTGTGGGGGCTAGCATGTATTTTCTAAAATATAGTTGTTAGGAGTAACACATTTTTTTCTCCTACCGTCTATCTATTTTAATTTCTCTTGGACATAGCCACACATCCGGCCACACATACCTTCGATCTAGAATACTGGAGTAGTATATATGTTTTTTTTTCTACAAGACCTAGGTTTATATTGATCCTTCGGAAGTGATTGTTATGGTGATTTACTCAAGCAAGACCTTGTTAACTTGTGTAAGCACACGGTTAAACATCTTTATGTTGTTAACAAACACACACAATATCATTACGGGAGAAATACCCTTTCACAAGGGACGCGGTCCGTCAAGGGACAACAATCGAGAGGCCGGCCATGAGCAACTCTGGCGGGACTACTTTCACCGGACTGATCCCTTGTTGAGGGTACCATGTTTTCAGCGGCGTTTTCGGATGTCAATAAAACTTTTTTCTGAGAATTGTGCACAGAGTGAGGTGCTATGATGACTACTTCAATTTGAAAAAGGATGCCACATGTAAACTTGGTTTTACTTCTTTTCAGAAATGCACTACAACTATTAGGATGCTCGCGTACGGAGGATCCGGTGACCTAGTGGACGAGTACATTCGCATGAGCGAGTTCACTTGCCTTAAGACAATGTATAGGTTATGCAAAGCAGTAGTTCAAGTTTTTGCAGAGGTATACTTGAGGCAACGAAATGCTTTTAACACTTTATGGCGTTGTCAATCAACGAGTCTCGAGAATTCCCTGATATGCTTGGAAGCATAGATTGCATGCATTGGGAATTGATGTCTACGGGAGCTTCTATTCTTGTAGACAGTGTTGGGCCTCCAAGAGCAGAGGTTTGTAGAACAGCAGCAAGTTTCCCTTAAGTGGATCACCCAAGGTTTATCGATCTCAGGGAGGAAGAGGTCAAAGATATCCCTCTCATGCAACACTGCAACCACAAAGCAAGAAGTCTCTTGTGTCCCCAACACACCTAATAGGTGCACTAGTTCGGCGAAGAGATAGTGAAATACAGGTGGTATGAATAAGTAGTAGCAACGGCACCAGAAAAGTGCTTTGCCCAGGACGAGTAAACAAGCGAGTAGTAACGCAGCGAGTAGTAACGCGATAGAAACGAGTAAACAAGCAGCGATAGCGATATTTAGGAACAAGGCCTAGGGATTAGACTTTCACTAGTGGACACTCTCAACATTGATCACATAACAGAATAGATAAATGCATACTCTACACTCTTGTTGGATGATGAACACATTGCGTAGGATTACACGAACCCTCAATGCCGGAGTTAACAAGCTCCACAATTCAATGTTCATATTTAAATAACCTTAGAGTGCAAGAAAGATCAACACGACTAAACCAAGTACTAACATAGCATGCACACTCTGTCACCTTCACGCCACGTAGGAGGAATAGATCATATCAATACAATCATAGCAATAGTTAACTTCACAATCTACAAGAGATCATGATCATAGCATACGCCAAGTACTAACACGGATGCACACACTTGTCACCATTACACCGTGCAGGAGGAATAAACTACTTTAATAACACATCACTAGAGTAGCACATAGATAAATTGTGATACAAAACACATTGCAATCATAAAGAGATATAAATAAGCACTTCACTACGCCCTTCATAACAGTGAGTAAGTATTCTGTGAAATATAGCCTAAGAGACCCACACGGTGCACACACTGTCACCTTTACACACGTGGGACAAGGAGTCTCCGGAGATCACATAAGTAAAACTCACTTGACTAGCATAATGACATCTAGATTACAAGCATCATCATATGAATCTCAATCATGTAAGGCAGCTCATGAGATTATTGTATTGAAGTACATAGGAGAGAGATGAACCACATAGCTACCGGTACAGCCCCGAGCCTCGATGGAGAACTACTCCCTCCTCATGGGAGCAGCAACGGTGATGAAGATGGCGGTGGAGATGGCAGCGGTGTCGATGGAGAAGCCTTCGGGGGCACTTCCCCGCTCCGGCGGGGTGCCGGAACAGAGACTCCTGTCCCCCAGATCTTGGCTTCGCGATGGCGGCGGCTCTGGAAGGTTTTCCGTATCGTGGTTCTTCGCCTCGGGGGTTTCGCGACGGAGGCTTTAAGTAGGCGGAAGGGCAGAGTCGGGGGCCTGACGAGGGGCCCACACCATAGGGCGGCGCGGGCCCCCCCTTGGCCGCGCCGCCTTGTGGTGTCGCCACCTCGTGGCCCCACTTCGTATGCTCCTCGGTCTTCGGAAGCTCCGTGGAAAAATAGGCCCACGGGTCTTCGTTTCGTCCAATTCCGAGAATATTTCGTTACTAGGATTTCTGAAACCAAAAACAGCGAAAACGAGAACCGGCACTTCGGCATCTTGTTAATAGGTTAGTTCCGGAAAATGCACGAATATGACATAAAGTGTGCATAAAACATGTAGGTATCATCAATAATATGGCATAGAACATAAGAAATTATCGATACGTCGGAGACGTATCAAGCATCCCCAAGCTTAGTTCTGCTCGTCCCGAGCGAGGTAAAACGATAACAAAGATAATTTCTGAAGTGATATGCCATCATAATCTTGATCATACTATTTGTAAACATATGTAGTGGATGCAGCGATCAAAACAATGGTAATGACATGAGTAAACAAGTGAATCATAAAGCAAAGACTTTTCATGAATAGTACTTCAAGACAAGTATTAATAAGTCTTGCATAAGAGTTAACTCATAAAGCAATAAATCAAAGTAAAGGTATTGAAGCAACACAAAGGAAGATTAAGTTTCAGCGGTTGCTTTCAACTTGTAACAGGTATATCTCATGGATAATTGTCAACATAGAGTAATATAACAAGTACAATATGCAAATATGTAGGAATCAATGCACAGTTCACACAAGTGTTTGCTTCTTGAGGTGGAGAGAGATAGGTGAACTGACTCAACATAAAAGTAAAAGAATGGTCCTTCGAAGAGGAAAGCATCGATTGCTATATTTGTGCTAGAGCTTTTATTTTGAAAACATGAAACAATTTTGTCAACGGCAGTAATAAAGCATATGAGTTATGTAAGTTATATCTTACAAGTTGCAAGTCTCATGCATAGTATACTAATAGTGCCCGCACCTTGTCCTAATTAGCTTGGACTACCGGATCTTTGCAATGCACATGTTTTAACCAAGTGTCACAATGGGGTACCTCCATGCCGCCTGTACAAAGGTCTAAGGAGAAAGCTCGCATTTTGGATTTCTCGCTTTTGATTATTCTCAACTTAGACATCCATACCGGGACAACATAGACAACGAGATAATGGACTCCTCTTTAATGCATAAGCATGTGGCAACAATTATTATTCTCATATGAGATTGAGGATATATGTCCAAAACTGAAACTTCCACCATGAATCATGGCTTTAGTTAGCGGCCCAAAGTTCTTCTCTAACAATATGCATGCTCCAACCATGAAGGTGGTAGATCTCTCTTACTTCGGACAAGACGGACATGCATAGCAACTCACATGATATTCAACAAGGAATAGTTGATGGCGTCCCCGAAGCATGGTTATCGCACAACAAGCAACTTAATAAGAGATAAAGTGCATAAGTACATATTCAATACCACAATAGTTTTTAAGCTATTTGTCCCATGAGCTATATATTGCAAAGGTGAATGATGGAATTTTAAAGGTAGCACTCAAGCAATTTACTTTGGAATGGCGGATAAATACCATGTAGTAGGTAGGTATGGTGGACACAAATGGCATAGTGGTTGGCTCAAGTATTTTGGATGCATGAGAAGTATTCCCTCTCGATACAAGGTTTAGGCTAGCAAGGTTATTTGAAACAAACACAAGGATGAACGGTACAGCAAAACTCACATAAAAGACATATGGTAAACATTATAAGACTCCATACCGTCTTCCTTGTTGTTCAAAACTCAATACTAGATGTTATCTAGACTCTAGAGAAACCAAATATGCAAACCAAATTAGCAAACTCTAAGTGTTTCTTCATTAATGGGTGCAAAGTATATGATGCAAGAGCTTAAACATGAGCACAACAATTGCCAAGTATCAAATTATCCAAGACATTTTAGAGTTACTACATGTAGTATTTTCCAATTCCAACCATATAACAATTTAACGAAGAAGAAACTTCGCCATGAATACTATGAGTAGAGCCTAAGGACATATTTGTCCCTATGCTACAGCGGAGCGTGTCTCTCTCCCACAAAGTGAATTCTAGGATCCATTTTATTCAAACAAAACAAAAAAACAAAAACAAACCGACGCTCCAAGCAAAGTACATAAGATGTGACGGAATAAAAATATAGTTTCAGGGGAGGAACCTGATAATGTTGTCGATGAAGAAGGGGATGCCTTGGGCATCCCCAAAGCTTAGACGCTTGAGTCTTCTTAGAATATGCAGGGGTGAACCACCGGGGCATCCCCAAGCTTAGAGCTTTCACTCTCCTTAATCATATTGCATCATACTCCTCTCTTGATCCTTGAAAACTTCCTCCACACCAAACTCGAAACAACTCATTAGAGGGTTAGTGCATAATAAAAATTCACATGTTCAGAGGTGACACAATCATTCTTAACACTTCTGGACATTGCATAAAGCTACTGGACATTAGTGGATCAAAGAAATTCATCCAACATAGCAAAAGAGGCAATGCGAAATAAAAGACAGAATCTGTCAAAACAGAACAGTCCGTAAAGATGAATTTTATTAGGCCACCAGACTTGCTCAAATAAAAATGCTCAAATTGAATGAAAGTTGCGTACATATCTGAGGATCATGCACGTAAATTGGCTTAATTTTCTGAGCTACCTACAAGGAGGTAGACCCAGATTCGTGACAGCAAAGAAATCTGGAACTGCGCAGTAATCCAAATCTAGTACTTACTTTACTATCAAAGACTTTACTTGGCACAACAAAACACAAAACTAAGATAAGGAGATGTTGCTACAGTAGTAAACAACTTCCAAGACACAAATATAAAACAAAGTACTGTAGCAAAATAACACATGGGTTATCTCCCAAGAAGTTCCTTTTTTTAGCCATTAAGATGGGCTCAGCAGTTTTAATGATGCACTCGCAAGAAATAGTATGTGAAGCAAAAGAGAGCATCAAAAGGCAAATTCAAAACACATTTAAGTCTAACATGCTTCCTATGCATAGGAATCTTGTAAATAAACAAGTTCATGAAGAGCAAAGTAACAAGCATAGGAAGATAAAACAAGTGTAGCTTCAAAAATTTCAGCACATAGAGAGGTGTTTTAGTAACATGAAAATTTCTACAACCATATTTTCCTCTCTCATAATAACTTTCAGTAGCAACATGAGCAAACTCAACAATATAACTATCACATAAAGCATTCTTATCATGAGTCTCATGCATAAAATTATTGCTCTCCACATAAGCATAATCAATTTTATTAGTAATAGCGGGAGCAAATTCAACAAAGTAGCTATCATTATTATTCTCATCAAGTGTAGGAGGCAAAGTATCATCAAAGTAAATTTTCTCCTCAATGCTTGGGGGACTAAAAAGATCATGAAAACCAGCTTCCCCAAGCTTAGAACTTTCTATATTATTAGCAACAATGGTGTTCAAAGCGTTCATACTAATATTACTACCAGCATGCAAATAAGATTTCATAGGTTTTTTTATTTTTCGCATCAAACAATCCATGTTTTAAATCAGGAAATAGAATAAGAAGCTCATTGTTGTCCATTATGCCAAACTAGTGTAAACAAGAAACAAAAAGATGCAATTGTAGGATCTAAAGGAAATAGCTTCGAGCACACACACGACGGCGCCAGAAAAGTACTTATGCCTGGGACCGGAGTATGAGAGCCTTTTACCTTTCCTCCCCGGCAACGGCGCCAGAAAAGTGCTTGATGTCTACGGGAGCTTCTATTCTTGTAGACAGTGTTGGGCCTCCAAGAGCGAGAGGTTTGTAGAACAGCAGCAAGTTTCCCTTAAGTGGATCACCCAAGGTTTATCGATCTCAGGGAGGAAGAGGTCAAAGATATCCCTCTCATGCAACCCTGCAACCACAAAGCAAGAAGTCTCTTGTGTCCCCAACACACCTAATAGGTGCACTAGTTCGGCGAAGAGATAGTGAAATATAGATGGTATGAATAAGTAGTAGCAACGGCACCAGAAAAGTGCTTTGCCCAGGACAGTAAACAAGCAGTAGTAACGCAGCAGTAGTAACGCAAGTAAAACGAGTAAACAAGCAGCGATAGCGATATTTAGGAACAAGGCCTAGGGATTAGACTTTCACTAGTGGACACTCTCAACATTGATCACATAACGGAATAGATAAATGCATACTCTACACTCTTGTTGGATGATGAACACATTGCGTAGGATTACACGAACCCTCAATGCCGGAGTTAACAAGCTCCACAATTCAATGTTCATATTTAAATAACCTTAGAGTGCAAGAAAGATCAACACGACTAAACCAAGTACTAACATAGCATGCACACTCGTCACCTTCACGCCACGTAGGAGGAATAGATCATATCAATACAATCATAGCAATAGTTAACTTCACAATCTACAAGAGATCATGATCATAGCATACGCCAAGTACTAACACGGATGCACACACTTGTCACCATTACACCGTGCAGGAGGAATAAACTACTTTAATAACACATCACTAGAGTAGCACATAGATAAATTGTGATACAAAACACATTGCAATCATAAATAGATAAAAATAAGCACTTCACTACGCCCTTCATAACAGTGAGTAAGTATTCTGTGAAATATAGCCTAAGAGACCCACACGGTGCACACACTGTCACCTTTACACACGTGGGACAAGGAGTCTCCGGAGATCACATAAGTAAAACTCACTTGACTAGCATAATGACATCTAGATTAGAAGCATCATCATATGAATCTCAATCATGTAAGGCAGCTCATGAGATTATTGTATTGAAGTACATAGGAGAGAGATGAACCACATAGCTACCGGTACAGCCCCGAGCCTCGATGGAGAACTACTCCCTCCTCATGGGAGCAGCGGCGGTGATGAAGATGGCGGTGGAGATGGCAGCGGTGTCGATGGAGAAGCCTTCGGGGGCACTTCCCCGCTCCGGCAGGTGCCGGAACGGAGACTCCTGTCCCCGGATCTTGGCTTCACGATGGCGGCGGCTCGGAAGGTTTTCCGTATCGTGGTTTTTCGCCTCAGGGGTTTCGCGACGGAGGCTTTAAGTAGGCGGAAGGGCAGAGTCGGGGGCCTGACGAGGGGCCCACACCATAGGGCGGCGCGGGCCCCTCCTTGGCCGCGCCGCCTTGTGGTGTCACCACCTCGTGGCCCCACTTCGTATGCTCCTCGGTCTTCTGGAAGCTCCGTGGAAAAATAGGCCCCTGGATCTTCGTTTCGTCCAATTCCGAGAATATTTCGTTACTAGGATTTCTGAAACCAAAAACAGCGAGAAAATAGGAACCGGCACTTCGGCATCTTGTTAATAGGTTAGTTCCAGAAAATGCACGAATATGACATAAAGTGTGCATAAAACATGTAGGTATCATCAATAATATGGCATAGAACATAAGAAATTATCGATACGTCGGAGACGTATCAGGAATGCAAGAATATTCCATTCGCATGGCAGGGGAAATACCATGGCCATGCGGAAGGGTGCACATAGTTCTTGAGGCGGCTGCTTCTCAAGATCTCTGAATTTGGCACTCTTTGTTTGGCATGGCAGGCTCTAACAATGACACTAGTGTGCCCAATCGATATCTGGTGTTCACTCAACTTGCAAAAGATAATGCTCCAAAGGTCAACTATGATATCAATGGACACCACTATGACAAAGGTTACTATCCAACCGATGGTATTTATCCTCGCTAGTCCATATTTGTAAACACAATCCACAAACATAAAGACGAGAAAGATAGTAGGTTTTCTAAAGAACAAGATACTTGTAGGAAATATGTGGAGCGGGCATTTGGTGTGCTACAATCTTGTTGAGGTATTGTTTGGCACCCTGCTAGAACATTGAGCAAGGAGACATTATGGGAGGTCATGACTGCTTGTGTGATCATGTACAACATGATTGTTGAGGAGGAGCGCGATGACAACGTGTATGACCAAGGCTAGGAATTTCAGGATGAGTTGGTTGATACCGAGCCTAGACCGCGCAAGACTTGGTTGATTTTCTCCATGTGCATCATGAACTGCGTGACAACTCAACTTGCAGTGGAATCTAGGATGATTTGGTCCAACGAGTACATGGAATGATGTTGGAAATCAGTAGTCGCAGTTCTATTTGAATTCCAATGTTTATAATACACTAGCATTTTACCCTGTGTTGCTAGGGAAGCGGCAATATCGACACTCACTGTGCAACAATGAGGGAGGCTTCAATTTCGTCCATGGTAATCTCATATGCTTCGTCCATGGTGATGGTGACCTCATGCGCTCCATGCCTCTATATCTTCATCAAAAAGATATTGTGAAAAATTGTTGCACAACTACCGATGTGTTGCATTACTATTTCAAAGATGCAATTTATTTGCATTTTTTTTGTAACATGTTCTAAAAAATATTGTGAAAATTTGTTGCAATAATATATGCTTCATCTATCCTATAAAACTAAATTTAGACAAAGTTAAGACAAATTTTGTTAGACGTGGGAGTATTTGCGATACACGGGTGAGAGATTTTTTGTAAATCACGAGACGGCTCTAGACCTACCTTGGTGGCAGGCCCGGGCAGACGGGAGTGCGGCCTGTGCGGCCGCACAGGGCCCTGAAATTTTGGGGGCCCAGAATTTTGAAATGGGCCTTCTATATAGAGTATAGAATTTTACTTCAGATGGAGATCATGAAACTAGCTCTGTTCAGTTGGTTGCACGCGCGCTTAATTATATTTAACCAGGAGGTTGCAAGTTCGAATCACGAACCAAGGAGATTCCTGTTACTATATTTTTTTGTCCTTTTTGTATTCTGCTTGATGATTGATGCCTATAATATACCGTACAAAAATACTTAACTGTTAATTTTATTAGCACTGAATATTAGAAAGCGCTTCCTGTTACTATCTTTTCTTTGTCTTTTTTGTATTCTGCTTGATGGTTGATGCCTATGATATGCAAATACTTAACTATTAATTTTATTAGCACTGAATATTAGAAAAGCTGCATTTATAAATCAAACTATACCTACTTTCAGGAGTTCAAAATCTACGGGTGTCAAGAGTAATTTTTCAGCTTGGACGTCCACTTAAAACATATATACACAGATGTTATAATTGTTCATTAGTTTTGAGATAGGGGCCCATTTTAAATTTTCGCACAGGACCTCGGATTTTACTGGCCCGGCCCTGCTTGGTGGCCAATCCATCGGTTGGCTGTCTGAGTGGCTGATCTTCCCTGCTGCAAGCACACGCGAGACAAATAAACAAGACAATGACTCTATTTCTCCCGATGTATTCACAAATAATAAAAAAAGAAAATGACTCCACTTATTTACGCAATAGAGATTATGAAGAGAAGGGGCCTTTCCCCCCGTAGAAATGTCTTCTTTGTTTTCTTATTATTATGCTGTTCTAGTGTTCATGTTATTGTTACCTGACTGTTGTCGGATGTGTAGGGACAAAAAAAAAAAAAAACAGAAAGGGCCTCCATTTCTCATTGTGCAGAAATCAGATTATACATGCAATTCCTGAACAATTCTCCCCCCTCCTGATGTGTCCATCATTCCATCTCCCAGCCATCCAATAATCTCATACGTACTCAACAACACAGCACGCGAATCAAACTCCACAAAGAATAGTGGCAGGCACATGCGAGTTCGCAACTCCCCCTGAACGGTCGGCAAGCTGGCGCGCGAGCACCCCGATCAGACTTTGTCGGGCAGGTCCAAGTGCTGGACGCCGAGCACCTGCAGCGCGGCGTTCTGGACGAAGACGACGACGCCGCACTTGGTGGGCCGGAAGCCGTCCCAGAGCGGGAACTGTACGGACCCGGAGACGGTCTTCTTGGCGGAGGCGCCGTCGCGCACGGCGGCCAGCTTCTCGAGCCTGCGCACCACGTGGTCGTTGAGCAGTGTCTTGCCCTTGTTCTCGCCGCGGCCGCAGTCGGTGACCACGCCGCTCTCGTACAGCGCCACCATCACGCTCCCGCCGCCCTCCACGCGGGCGCGGAGCGGGCCCGTGAAGGACGCCTGCAGCGTCGTCGGGTTCGGCCGCTGGAACGTCACCTGCATGCGGAGCAGAGCAGAACATGGTTGAGACCTGCCGGTGGCATATCGGAGTAGAAAGAACACGATCGAGATGTCGTGCATGCGTGCGTACCTTGAAGGCGGGCGATGGGTACTTGGGCGCGTCGCGAACGGCCTGCGCGAGCTTGTCGTGCTCGGTGCCGACGCAGTCGGCCCGGCCCTGCACGACGACCTGCGGCGTGAAGAGCGTGTCGAGGCGGAGCGCCTCCACGTAGGCCTTCTGCCGCACCGTCCAGGCGCTGGAGGCGAAGGGGTCCTTCCAGCCGCGGTAGTCCCAGTAGTCGACGTGGAACCCCAGCACCACCACGCCGCCGGCCGAGTCCTGCGCCAGCCGCGCCGCCACGGCGTCCGCGTCGGGAGACGCCGCGCAACCCTGCGAGGAGAAGAGCTCCACCAGCACCGGCCCCGGGGCCAGCTCCTCCGCCGGGTCGGGCGCCGAGGCCGTCGCGCTGCCCCTGCCGAAGCACGCCAGGAACCGCGGCGCCATGGATCGCTAGCTAGCTACTCCGTACGTGCGAGCCTCCTTCGAGCTAGTGATCGAGGGGACGTCAACAAGCACGCGTGGTGGCAAAAGGGAAGCGACTGGCTACCGAGCCGATGGAGGTGCGTGTTTGAAGGTAAGTAGAGTGGTGGTTGGGCACTTCGGTGGCTGGAAGGGAGGAACGTGGCGGTGGCGACGGCAACCGGATACCAGCCTGGGGACAGCACGCAACCTCCCCCTCCGGCGATCTGTGTCGACCTCTGCCCATGTGTGTGCGGTGAGCGACTCGATTTTTCTAAGTTTCGCCATTCCTTTTCTACTGATGGGTGACACGGTAGCACTACTTTGCTCCTCATGCATTTGCTTTTGATGGGTGACACGGGAGCACTACTTTGCTCCTCAGGGCATGACCAATGCATAGCCCCAGGGATGTTGCCTCACAGATTTATCTTGGTTCGAGTGGTCCAAATTAGGTTTGGATAAGGAGGCAGCCTGTTCATCAGGAGGCAGCCTCTTCAGCCATAAAGTGAAAACTGAGTGAAAATGTGAGAGAAAGAGAGAAAAACCAAATCAGCTTTTGAGAGAAAGACATATTAATGGGACCATAATATGGCATGCATATGTCAAAAGTTTTATCCAAATCTAGTTGGACAGCTGCCCTCATGCATCTTCCTTTTTAGCACATGCATCACGTTTCCAAAAAGAAAATTGCTGTGAAAAAGTTGGATCGAACTACGATTCCTTATATTTCAGACTCTTTCATATTTACTCCTCATAAAAACAGTTTCTAACCTATTTTCTATAATTAACTTTCTATTTTTTCAAACCAAATTGTTCAAAGCTAAACACATGCAAACCGATCGATGGGGTCAAACAACATGATTAGGAAAGAATAAAATTTATGTTTACAAACCAAATTATTCGACGTCAACCAGATGTCACCGTTCAAATAAATGAATAGCACGAATGGTACAAATAAAGTAAAAAAACACATAAATTGATGTGGATTAGCCGGCGATGAGATCATCTCGGAGAGCTTGCATTTCTCGCTTCTCGATGCGTTGATATGCTGAGAGAAACCTCTATATCCCTTTTTCATCTTGTTCTGACTCGATAGGATCTCCGCTGGAGATGTACTGAAAGTTCTCTTCTTTCATATCTTGCCCATCGTCAATGATCATGTAAAGCAAGATCATGCAACATGTTTTTGTTTGCCACAACACCTTTGATTTCCAATACTCATCAAGGTTGGGAGTAATGGCAAACCACTTCTGAAGCACACTGAGGCTCAGTTCTTTTGGCGGCTTCTCCGAGAAGCTGCCCTCCCCCCAGCTTCCTGGAGAAGCCGCTCCAAAAATTTAGGGAGGCTTCTGGACTAGTCTACGCTAGATCATTTCGGAAGCCTTTATAAATTTTGGGGGCGGCTTTCCCAGAAAGCTGGGGGGAGGGCAGCTTCTCGGAGAAGCCACCAAAAGAACTGAGCCTGAATGCTCTCTCTCTCCGCGATATGCGCTCCTTCTCAACTTAAACCAATTGTCATGCTTTTTCACGGATTTTGCAATAGTGAGGAAGAGACTCTTGCGCATCTTAATTGCCGACGAAAATAATTTTCTGGATAGGTTGTATCGGGTTGAAGTAATCTCTCATATGCTACCTTGGCGTGGCCCACTGCTCTATCTAGGTTGATGTAAAAATGGCCGACTGTGATCCTAGTCTCAGCCGGTGAATTTCATTGTTCAGATCACGGTCATGGCCATTTGAAAGTCATCCTCGTGTTCCTCTGACGTGACGACGAAAAATGGTCGAAGATAAACTCCCTCAACCTCTTCATCTAAGTACAGAAACACAATCAAAATAGCAAAATAAAACTCACCTAGTCAAATCGTCTAACACTTGATGGATTGGTCGGACTTCCTCGTTTTCGATGCTGCTTGGCTCCGGCGCGGCCAATCTACGGCATCTCCATTCTCCACGAGCTTCGTTTTGCAACAAATCAAGCTCGCCGCAGCCCCGTTTTGCAACAAAACAAAGACATCAACATGGTGGTGATGCTGGATATATGGGTCAACACCGGCGGGGTGCAGGTGTGACTGGGATGGGAGGGGCGGTGAAGGCTGTGAGGTGCGGTGGAGGCTACTGATGACCGTAAAACTCGTCGGCAACGTTATTGCAGTACTTGCAGCGGAGGCTGCGAGGTGCGATGGAGGCTACTGATGACGGCCAAAGTCGTCGGCAGCGACGTTGAAGTGCTAGTGGCGGAGAGCGTCGCCGGGGTTGGAGAGCCAAGTTTTACTTGCAAACGCCAAGGCAAAGAATATTTAGCGGACCAAGTTGAAAAGTAAAAATATTACTCCTCTAAACCGTATAAAATTTTGGCTGGGTGTAGCTTAGAGAAGTAAAATGAGATATTTTACTGCTCTAATTGGTTAGTTAGTGCGGTGTATTTGCCGGCACGGAGGAGAGACAAATGTTCTTTCGGTTTGCTAACTGAAACGCGAGAGCGGTGACGATCGATAGTTACTCCCTCAGTATTTTTGAAATATCAATATATTTATAACTAAAATATGTTTAGATATATTTGTACTGTATTTGAATAAAAGCAAGATACTGATTTCAGTACGGAGGTAGTAGACACGTGTGTGCCTCTTTTTATTTTAAAATATTATATTGATCTAATTTTAAAATTTTAATCTGGATTAAACGTAGCCTCAGCCATCGAATCTTTAGGTGTGCACTAAAATCTGGAAAAATATTTCCAAGTTGAAGTTGTCATGACACACCGATTTTTTCACTGGCAACCTTCTGAGGTTCATTATTTTTTTAGTTTTCCGTTTCCTTTTCTGTAATTCTACGTGCTCTAACATCTCTAGTGGGTTACACGGTAGCACTACTTTGCTCCTCATGCATCTTCTTTGGCAAAAGAAGACTTGATGTAAAAGGGTGCTTCCAAAATCTAAAACTTGGATCGTTTGCTTACTCCGGTGTGTTTTGCCGGCGCGAAGTGGAGGAGCTTTTGGGTTCGGTGAATGAAACGTGAGAACGGTGTCGGTCGATGGGCGATTGGTTGGATGTACGCGCGGAACGGCCGGCCGGTCGTGCTGCAATATTTTTCAAGGCAGAAGAGCGTCGGAACATGTTGCGGATTTGCGGTACCAGCTTGCTGTCGGTCCTGTCAACCATACGTATTTTGCAGCGATGCAGCTGGTTTATCTCTCTCGATTGAACGCTCGGATTTCGCTGCCCGGTCGACGGAACCTCTGTACCTGTACGTCGCCGGCGGAGATCCGCGATCAATCTCCCCCGGCGGTGCTGAGTGCGGCCGTGCACCAGACGGCGCATGCGACGTCCTACCTGATACTAAGTGATCACCTGTGTCGGTGTACCTGCCATGTGTATTGTTGAATCTGTTGCGACTCCACAGCACATGGCATTCCTCTGTGAAGTTTCTGTCGGTTCAGTTGCATCCTATTTTTTTCTATGTCATCATTTTCTGACCTTCTGAATGGGGGCGCCTATACACCGACCTGGTCGGCGTGTACGGGGCACCGCACACCCAGCAACCAGGTCAGTTGGTTGGGCGCGGCCCATTAAGAGTCGGTACGTTTTTTCGTCTTTCTTTTTTGCTGTTTTTTTATTAATATTTTCTTTTTTAATATCTAACTTTTAAAAAATATATTTTTGGACAACAAAATTTTAAAATCTGTTCATATTCAAAATTTTTGAAATGTTAAAAATATTCAGATTATGGTTTTTTTTTCGAAATTTGAACATTTTCGGATATGGACATAATTTAAATTTGAACATTTTTTTTAATTTTTTTTTTCCAAAAAATTAACATTTTCAGTTATGAACATTTTTCCAAATTTGAACGCTTTATATATTTGAACGGATTTCAAATTTGAATGTTTTTAAAATTTGAACATTTTTGAATTTTGAACATTTTCTAAATTTGAACTATTTTCAATTTAAACAAAAATAAAAAGAAACAAAAAAGAAAAAGAAAAAGAAACAAAAAGAAACAGAAAATGAAAAAAGAAAAGGAAAGAAAAAGGGAAACAGAAAATAGAAATAACAGGCGAGCTGGGCCGACCAGGCCGGCCCATACCGCGCGCGGGGGGTGTGCGGCGCGCGGTAGCGGCCGACCAGGTCGGTGTATAGGAATTGCCTTCTGAATCGTCGAAAGGGTTCAAGCTTTCAAGGCCACTAAGAAAAAGAGAAAACTAGATCGCCTGCCCGGCCTGCTCTCTATTCAATGTAAGCCCATTTACTTCTGTTTTACTGGATTATCGGCCTCATGCCAAGCCCAGGCGAAGCAAGGCCTCATAGGTGCTACAGGCCGAACTTTTTCCCGAAAGCCGCAGGCCAACCGATTCTGAGAAATCTCTGAAAAGTAGACATCAATCAAGCCTGACAATTTCCATGAAAGCTGAGCCCAAAACACCCGTTCAAATGATGCAGCCGCTACTTTGGCAAAACGAAAATGAGCTAGCGTTAACCCTGTCCCGCGAATCCTCGTCTCCACTCCACATCGGGTCCCCCTTATCCTCTGCTACAGTAGGGTGAGGAGAAACCAGGGCGTCCAAGTCTGCTCTCGTCTTCCGCCGGTGAGCCCGCCGGTTCCCCTCCCCTCCGTCGGTCGCCTCAGCGGCCGGAGGGCGGGGGAACCCCGGTGCTCCGTCCTAGCGTGTAGATAGTAGTAGTAGTAGGGTTTGGGAGCGCGGCGTTCCGGTGGTGGCGGCGCCATGCTGTCCAATAAGGTGGCCCAAGTTCCAGCCCCATCTCACCGGCGACGGTGAGGAACTTTGGGTTCTGTTTGTCTCCGTCGACGAAGTCCAAGCGAGGTTGGCTGTCGTTTCCTGGTGTTTTGTCCCCCGGGCTTCTTCCTCGTGTTACCGTCGGTGGCTCCTGCGGCGGTGGCGAGCTGGTGGTGGAGAGTGACGTGGGATCTGCTTCCAGGCCCTCGTCGTTCTTGTGTATGAGTCCAGATGCCTCGTTCCGGCGAGGCGGGTTTCCGGCTGTCCCCTTTGTGCCGATGCGGAGTCTTCAAGCAGGCTCCGGCCTCTAGCGTTGACCTGGCCACCGGAGTGGTTCGGGGCGTTGCCCCCGCCGACATGCTCATCACCTTTGCAAGATCTCCGCGTCCGCGTCGAGTGATAGATGCGACGACTTCAACGAGGAGATGTCCTCTAAAGGACTACCCCGGCAACAAAGCTGCACCCGCAGGTGCTTCTTCCCTTACTCCAGCGTGGAGGTGTCGGTTGGCGATGGCGGATCGTGTTAGGGGCAGAAGATCCCAAGGACCTAACTGTTTTTCTCTCTTTTTTTAGGGTTCTTCTGTAATTTTGGGTCAGCTGTCCAAATTCTGGACTGTTCTTTTACTTTCAAGTTTCCTTACTTAGTATAATCCAGATATTTGTGCTGAAAAAAAAAGAGCTAGCGTTTGCAGTTCAAGTGGAGAAGTGGCCGTTTGCACGTATCCAATCGTCGGCAACCTCGATCTAGAGAAGCTGACGCACCCGTATCTACATGGGTGCGCACGTGGACGCGTACTCTGTCAAACCCAACCAACCGCGTCCAGCTAGTAGCAATACAAAGCTCATCATATGGATCTCAATCATGTAAAGCAGTTCATGAGATTATTGTATTGAAGTACATAGGAGAGAGATTAACCACATAGCTACCGGTACAGCCCCGAGCCTCGATGGAGAACTACTCCCTCCTCATGGGAGACAGCAACGGTGATGAAGATGGCGGTGGTATCGATGGAGAAGCCTTCCGGGGGCACTTCCCCGTCCCGGCGGCGTGCCGGAACAGAGACTCCTGTCCCCCAGATCTTGGCTTCGCGATGGCGGCGGCTCTGGAAGGTTTCTCGTACCGTGGCTTTTTTCGTCTCGAGGTTTTAGGTCCAGGGGCTTTATATAGGCGAAGAGGCAGCGTCAGAAGGTCGAAGGGGCGACGACACCATAAGGCGGCGCGGCCAGGGCCTGGGCCGCGCCGGCCTATCATCTGGGGCCTGTGTGGCCCCCCTCTGGCGACTCTCAAGTGTTCTGGATGATTCCGGGCAAAATAGGAACCTGGGCGTTGATTTCGTCCAATTCTGAGAATATTTCGTTACTAGGATTTCTGAAACCAAAAACAGCAGAAAACAGCAACTGGCCTTTCGGCATCTCGTCAATAGGTTAGTTCCGGAAAACGCATAAATATGACATATAATGTGCATATAACATGTAGATATCATCAATAATGTGGCATGGAACATAAGAAATTATCGATACGTCGGAGACGTATCACCGTACATCGAGTAAGTGCGAACCATTTAATTATTTGCAAACATTCACGGCCTTGATCCACTCGTATGTTCGTGGCTAACTCTTCCTCTTTTCATCGGTATAGGCAATTCAAGGCTATACATTGGAAGAATACCCACAGGGAGCCTACCCCGGAAGAATCGAAGCAAATTTTCGATAAGGGCGGCGGTTTCGGTTTCGATAGGCTGGTTTTGTAATTTGGTACTATTCTATCCAAATTAGCTAGCACTTCCGACATTTATCGGTCATTTCTCGTTCTAAACTTCTCGTGCTAAACTTGTAGGCAAGAACCGACAAAGAGATGAAGTCGAGCTAAGAAAAATTGCTAGGGGCTTTGACCATTCCGTAGAAGCGTTCAACTCCTATGACGTGAACGGGTATCGCTTCCAGACCCATCAATACACAACAAGCCGGCCCAACGCGAAGACAATAAATAGCGGGGTGGTATGTCAAGGTGATGATGGGATCCATTACTATGGAAGAGTCGAGGGTATATACGAGCTGAATTACGGGTTTCACAAAGGGCTAAATCCCGTCGTCTTCAAATGCCATTGGTTTGACCCACGTCGGGTGAGACGGGATCCTGAAATTGGGTTGGTCGAAGTTGAAAGGAACTCCATTTATAAGGGAGAGGATGTGTACATCTTGGCTACCCAGGCCTTTCAAGTATTCTATCTCCCGTACGCGTGCAAAAACCCAACAAAACGTCTATCCAGATGGGATGTTGTGATGACGGTGCCTTCACGCAATAGGCCGCCCCCGCCAAACAAGGACGATTACCGCCGCGTAGACCCCTCAGCAAGGAGTGTCGAGTTTTATCAGGAAGAAGGGCTCCCCGGCCATTTCACAATCGGCTTGCCGACTATCGATGACATGGTCGTAGACGATGAACAAGAAGACGCGGGCATGGATGGAGACAATGCGGAAGATGAAGGCGAGGATGTTTGTGCCCCGGAAGACCTGAGTTTGCTCGAGGCGTTCAAAGCAGGGATTGACCTCGATGCGGATGGACCACCTCCGGGTTTCATTGATGATTATTGGTTCGCCGAGCCTGATGACGATGAGGAGACACGCGGTCCAATCACGGATGGCGACACGAGCTACTGATCTATGTAGTAGTAATTGTGAGGCTAGCCTATTTGTAATAACTCTGTGTAACCGTGATTGTCTAGCTAGGTTATTTGTAAGAACTCCGTGCTATGTTTGAGAGAACTCTATGCTAGCCATTTGTTGCTTCCACTAATTAATGTTCATCTATTTGCATTATTGTTGCTTTCATTAATGTTCATCTACTTATATTTCTGTTGCTTTCACTAATATTTATCTCTTTACAATATTGCGTACTAATAAACCACTCTCTTCATTTGTGTTTGCAGGTGATTGAAGCATGCCGCCAAAAAAAAGGGTGGCGGTCTTACAAAGAAGCTCAATGACTTGGTAGGGACTTCGAGGCGGGGCCGAGCTACTACCCCCCCTCCTAGCCCCCCTCCCGTCGCTCCCGTGGTGCACGTGCGACCGCGTAGGAAGAATGCGACGCGGGTACTCACTCCTAGTCCTAGCCCCCCTCCCGCAGCCGATGATGATGATGATGAGGTGGAGGACCAGGAGCACCACGGGGGTGGGGAGGACCAGGAGGAGGAGGAGGGGGTTGGGGAGGACCAGGAGGAGGAGGGGGGTGGGGAGGACCAGGAGGAGGAGGGGGATGAGGAGGACCTCTCGGCGGATGAGGGGTTGGGGAACTTACCGTTCGATCCTGATCCAAACCTAGTTTGGGATGCGCCGCCAGATTGCGAGTACGTTCCAGCTTTGGAGAGGCTAAGGTCACGTGATAGGAGGCCATATCGGCGTGGGATAACACAGCTCCCCGCGCTGAAGCACTGGCGCTACAGCCATGTTGTTCTAGTGCCCTATGGAAGGAGGTACATGTTAATTTTTGGCATTTCGTTATCGCAATTTTGTCATTATCAAAATTATTATCACATACATATTGATGTTGTCGTTTCATGGTGCAGCTCGTTCACGTATGAAGACCCGTCGCGAAGCCGCCACGTGGGTACTCGAACATCCTTGGGGGCCTACTTAGAAGGTATTTCCCTGGGATAGTCAATCTCCCTAGTGGTGGGCTGCGACGTAGCTTGGAGGTGGTGGCACTACGGCCTCGCGGAAGATGCTCTTGGCCGCGGCACCTTGGCGGACTGCATTGTTGGCAAATTTTGGGTACGTGACTTTTGACTTCTTACCATTCATACACTCTCCTTGGTTGACAATAATTGCACTAATGCCCCTTGTTTTACCTATGTGCATGGTTGCGTAAATACTTCAAGAAGGCCGAGGGCAAGGAAAATGCGTGCGATGATGTCCTTTACCAGCTTGCAAGGAAGAGGGTGACTGGCATGCACTACGAGGCACGTGTTCAGTGCGTCCGCGACTGGCATGCCGACCGCTTCGTCCACATGACTAAGGAGGACGCTGATACGTCTCCGACGTATCGATAATTTCTTATGTTCCATGCCACATTATTGATGATATCTACATGTTTTATGCATACTTTATGTCATATTTATGCATTTTCCGGCACTAACCTATTAACGAGATGCCGAAGGGCCGATTCTGTTGTTTTCTGCTGTTTTTTGTTTCAGAAATCCTAGTAAGGAAATATTCTCGGAATCGGACGAAATCAACGCCCATCATCTTAGGATTGCATGAAGCTTCCAGAACACCCGAGAGCCACCAGAGGGGGGCCACAGACCCACCAAAAAGTAGGCCGGCGCGGCCAAGGGGGGGCCCGCGCCCCCCTGTTGTGTCGTCGCCTCGTTGACCTTCCGACTCCGCCTCTTCGCCTATTTAAAGGTCCCTGACCTAAAACCTCGATACCGAAAAGCCACGGTACGAGAAACCTTCCAGAGCCGCCACCATCGCGAAGCCAAGATCTGGGGGACAGGAGTCTCTGTTCGGGCACACCGCCGGGACGGGGAAGTGCCCCCGGAAGGCTCCTCCATCGACACCACCGCCATCTTCATCAACGCTCGCTTGTCTCCCATGAGGAGGGAGTAGTTCTCCATCGAGGCTCGGGGCTGTACCGGTAGCTATGTGGTTCATCTCTCTCCTATGTACTTCAATACAATAATCTCATGAGCTGCCTTACATGATTGAGATTCATATGATGATGCTTGTAATCTAGATGTCATTATGCTAGTCAAGTGGGTTTTACTTATGTGATCTCCGGAGACTCCTTGTCCCACGTGTGTAAAGGTGACGAGTGTGTGCACCGTGTGGGTCTCTTAGGCTATATTTCACAGAATACTTATTCACTGTTATGAATGGCATAGTGAAGTGCTTATTTATATCCCTTTATGATTGCAATGTTTTTTGCATCACAATTTATCTGTGTGCTACTCTAGTGATGTTATTAAAGTAGTTTATTCCTCCTGCACGGTGTAATGGTGACAGTGTGTGCGTCGTGTAGTACTTGGCGTAGGCTATGATTGTGATCTCTTGTAGATTATGAAGTTAACTATTGCTATGATGGAATTGATGTGATCTATGCCTCCTTTCGTAGCGTGAAGGTGACATTGTGCATGCTATGTTAGTACTTGGTTTGGTTATGTTGATCTGTTGTGCACTCTAAGGTTATTTAAACATGAACATCGAATATTGTGGAGCTTGTTAACTCCGGCATTGAGGGTTCGTGTAATCCTACACGATTAGTGGTGTTCATCATCCACGAAGAGAGTGTAGAGTCTAGCATCTATCTATTTATTCCGTTATGTGATCAAAGTTGAGAGTGTCCACTAGTGAAAGTATGATCCCTAGGCCTTGTTCCTAAATATCGCTATCGCTGCTTGTTTACTCGTTTTACTGCATCTTTACTTCCCGCAATATTACTACCATCAACCGCACGCCGACAAGCACTTTTCTAGCGCCATTACTACTGCTCATATTTATTCATACCACTCGTATTTCACTATCTCTTCGCCGAACTAGTGCACCTATTAGGTGTGTTGGGGACACAAGAGACTTCTTGCTTTGTGGTTGCGGGGTTGCATGAGAGGGATATCTTTGACCTCTTCCTCCCCGAGTTCGATAAACCTTGGGTGATCCACTTAAGGGAAACTTGCTGCTGTTCTACAAACCTCTGCTCTTGGAGGCCCAACACTGTCTACAAGAATAGAAGCACCCGTAGACATCAAGCACTTTTCTGGCGCCGTTCACTATAAGAAAAGTTGCCATGGCCGACGAAGTTGAAG
>NC_061514.1:260166106-260199594 GCF_022539505.1 Lolium rigidum
CTGGGAGTTATTCGTGCAGCCTGGTAAACCGGGCCGAAACCGGGCCAGGGACAGGGCCGCCTGGCGGTAGAGCCGGTCAGACCGGGCCAAGGACCGGGCGGCCCTGAGAGCCCCCTTGAAACCGTCCGGTTGCACCGGTGTGGGAGCCGGTCTGTGCCGGACAAGCCGGTGAGACAGCCGGCGCCACCGGGCCAAACATGAAAACATGTTTTATAAAAACCATGATAACTTTTGCGTCCGGACTCCGATTTCGATGATCTTGGGCTTGTTGGAATCAGAACAACAAGCCCTACAACTTTACGCGTAGAAACATCATTGTCCACCCACAGAGTAAAAACCACAAGATGAATGTTTTGACCTATCTATAAAAGTGACACCGGTAAAACCTCCAAGCTCGAAAACGCAACAGAAGATGCATACGAATTCCGTTTTCGATGAACTTGGGCTTGTTGTAAAGCTAGAAATAAGCTCAAGAACCTCACACAGAGAAACACCAAGAAGCAACAAGATTGATGGAATGCAAAGCATACAAAGGGTTGAGCTTCCTAAGACGATGTGATCAAGTTACCCAACCGAAAGCCCCTCTTGATAGTGCGGCTATGTATCCTATAACCCGGTCTCCCAACAACCACCTTGAGACCGGTAAAAGGGAAACCTAGCAAGGCCATACCTTTGCCTTGCGCATCCCACTTGATCTTGCTGATAACTTCTTCAAGCTCCACTCAAGCCGGAATGCCTCACTTGATCATTGTTGCTTCGTGAAGACTCACAAATGCTCCCCCATACACAATGATGGGAAAGCTCCATTGCTGCACATATTCACATGTCCATTATCACCAAATGGATGGAAAGCTTCAAGCATATGATCCTCTTGAGATTCTCAACTTGAACTTGCCCAACTCAACCTTGATGACGATCACTACTTGATGTCATCCTCTCATGGGATATATGAGATCTCACTTTTGATGCATGCCCATGGAAAGATACCTAACCCACATAGACAACACAAGGGCACATATATGATGGGTTAGTTCATGAAGCATAATTGACAAGGCTTACCATACCACATGACTTCACGTGGCACATTCTTCATGCTTCATGTGTTGACCAAACTTGAATCTATTCTTCGTTCTTTGTATTGGTCAACCTTGTATCTTCTCATGCTCTATCATACTATCTTGAGGTGTATAAAGAACTCTTCATTTGTTTGCATGCTCTAAATCTTAGTCAACCATGGATCAACTCATGAGCCTATCATGACATCGATTTAGAGCCATATCTTGAGTTCTTCACTTGGAATCAAGCACTCGAGATCTTGATCATTCATTGCTTAACACATAAGCTAGAGCATGGCTAATGTTGAGTTCCACATAAGAACTCCATCTTCATTTCTTCTTCTTGATCATATCACATATATGACTTCAAATCGATGATCTTGATGCCAATACGCAAGGTATATCTTTATCTTCATGGCATCCATACTTGAATCCAACACATGGACTACAAGTAGTACCTATGAAATATTCTTTCATATAAACTCAATGCAAACATTAGTCCATAGGGGTTGTCATTAATTACCAAAACCACACATAGGGCAATATACCCTTACAACGCACACACTCCTTTTGAGCTTGAGGACTTAAACCCACCTTGCTCTCCAATATCTCAGACTGCTCCAGGTCAACTCGACACCGCATATCTTAAGAAGCATCTCTGCAACAAGTTTATGATTGTTCACCATGCCAAAACGCCACCGTCTGCAGCACTAAATTCGACGACAGATCTCCTACAACACAAATCAAAGTACCATAGTACGTGAACAATGGTAGGCTTCTATTAGAGTAAGAAGGTGTTAACATTCAAACAAGCTTTGCGAAGAAGAACAATGTTGTAGTGTCAAGCTTTTTTAACTTCTCTTCGTTGCTTGTTGCCATGTATAAGTGGATTGTTGGTACCAGGGCAAGAACTACACATTGTAGAACCAATCCTCATACCAACTGTCACTTTTATACATGGATTACACAACAATGAAAACCAGACTACATAACCAACAGTAGCACAATATCGATCTACCTTTCTCTGATGCTACATCATGAAACTAGAATTGCAAAATCCACTATACCACCTACAGATTTAAGATAACAGAACTAAACTAATAAGTATAAGCTATTAAAGGTAACAGATAAAATCTACGACATATAGGGTCCAATGATACTCACAACGCTCTGACCATTGGGTGAGGAAGACAACATATCGGTGAGGTGGAGAAAGAAGACTTGCCGCCGCGGAGCTCCACCGGCCGAAGAAGCCGTTTACCTTCTTGTTGGTGAAGATGCTTTCCTGAGAGCTTGAGTGAGATAAAATGGTGGCAGTGGATTTGGCGGGGAGTTGGAGCGGTGTAAATAGGCATAAAGGTGGCCCAATTTTTCTGGATGTTTTTTTCTTGGATGCTCGCTCCCGCAAGCTCGATGCAAAATTTTCTCAGCGATCCTGATAAACGTACAAATGACTGTGCCTCCTCATATATTGCTTTAAGAAACATGTCATGCAACAACTTTTTTACATGGGCAACCAAAAGCCCGGAAACTGGTTTGCGCGCAACCAAGCTCGCCCCTCCTTCGATGATTTCAGTGGGTTGGTATCATGCTACTAGAATGGCAAATCGATCGATGGACCGATCGATCTGAGCTCGCGCGCAGAATCTCATGGTAGGGCCGCGTGTACATTATGATCTCTCCTTTTCAGCGCTGGTACAGTGGGGATCGAGAGCCTGGCCGATCGACGTACCAACGCCGATGAGTTATGATGATTTGCTCCGGTGATCGGCAATAAGTTGGCCTGGCCGCTTTCTTTTTTTCTCCCTTTTACGCCTATATCCAATCCATGTGGAATCGTGGCTGGATACTTATTGCAACAGAAACCGGGGATCGATCGGCATCTGGTCCTCCTCTGACTCATCATCTCCGGGCCACCTTAATCAGAGGTTCTGACTGACTGCAACATGTAACAGTATCTCTGATTAATGGTACTGTAATGGACTTGTGTTCTTGCAGATGTACTCCGGTCAAAGGAGGACGATATAGATCGTGTGCCTGATATCGTAGAGAGATACTGTTAGCAGTACTGATGGATGTTTAGTGTTCCTTTATGCTGTAGGTTCGTGCCTTGGATAGTTTGGTCTGGTCGTGAATGGCAGGAAAAGTGCCGAAGCGGTGCAGTGAAACAAGCTAGCAGCTCCATTATCGTCGCAGAATGTTGGCGTGCACACTTAATTGGCTTCAGAGACTTGTATTTTTAGGGGGCTCTCGTGGTTGTTCACACCTCCCTCTCGGCAATAACTGACTGAAAGCACACCATCCTTATTATTATTGACATGATCGCTGCATTTCGTTGTCTTTGTCGACCCACGATTCAGAACAAAATGCGAACTAAACAGCTATATATTTCTTTTCGTTCAGTTGGTTCAGGTTTCGGACAAGTTTGTTCAGCATGACTTCAGGCGAAGTAGTGACATCTAAACCAATGAGTCTTTGAGCAAGTAAGTGTCAGGGCGACGGACAACGCCCCTCGAGAGACGGAGCCATGTAGACTGATCCTTTTTGCTTTGGCATAACTAGTTCCACGGTTAGTCGCTCGTCAGGTGATCTAGTTGTACCTTTTGATGCAGACGTGAGAAGGCGAGCTGCCTTTCCATGGAGCCATCGGTAAGCAAGAAACAGAGAGATTTAGAGCAATTCCAATAGTATAGCCAACTGTTGGCTATAACAAGATGTCATATCATTTGTAGTCATCATATAGCTAACATGTACAATAGTTAGCTATAAGAATGTAGTACTTTACTAATATATGGCCCCCCTTTCACTCTCACAAGGTGCTTTCAGGAGACGCGTGCTGAAGCACTATTGTGCGATAGTAGCTTCACCTCCCTTCTCTCTCTTCTTCTCTCTCCTCCAACTCATCTAAAATATATTATTTAATGTCTTATAGTCAGCTGACTGGACTCTATTGTACTTGCTCTTATTAGTCTGGGCAGTGGGTGGGAACGTTCTTCTCGCTGTTCCCTCGATCTGCTAGAAACTACTTTGAGCTGCGTTACTTGTGGCATCGGTCCTGGTGTTAAGCAAGATGTCTCCGAGGCAGTAGAGGCGCCTTTCTGCAGCAAGCAAAAGGCTTTGGGTAGAATGTCAATATGCATGAAGGGGACCTCAAGAAATATACTCCTGGAAGACCGTGAGGTGATCGTGGATGAGTTTGGCTGTCTACCTTGTCTGCGTAGGATAGGAGTATTGTTTACTCGAGTGCTGGTTGTTTCAACCCTTTCCTTCTCCCTTGAGTTGACTACCTTGATTGGAAAAAAAACTGAACAATCATAGTTTCTAAAGAAAATTCAGAAGTACTGTATTAACCTTCGAAACTCCTTGGTTCATGATGGCATCAACAAATTTATATGTTTGTTAAGGTTGTCAGCGCGCGGAGAAAGATAAAATCTAAGTATATGAAGCCTACCCTAATTTAAGACGTCAAAGCGTCTGTAGTCCAACGGTTAGGATAATTGCCTTCCAAGCAATAGACCCGGGTTCGACTCCCGGCAGACGCAACTTTTTTTCTCCTCTTGTGGATTAATATTTATGGAAAGAAGATCACCTGCTGCGCATGCGCTAGTGTGATTGAACATTTTTTTTCTTCATTATAAAACGCTCTTCCTGGACCCAGTATTCCAGTGCACGGCCACTGGTTGCGATCCAGTGCACGATTCCAAGCCGTTGCCTCCATACAATGCTCTATGATGGACTTTTGCAAGTGCACGCTCACGGCCCAGGTTGTCCGTAGACGCGCATGTTCACCGTTCACTTGCTCAGCCCAGTGTTCAGTCGAAAAAAAAACTCAGCGCCAGGTTGATCGGATTCAAGAACAATCTATACTCACGGGAGCAATCTGCTAGATGGGCCTATAATGGATTCAGGATACTTCAGGCTTCTGTAGTCTCTGACTTAAAAGTTCACAATTTGGACCCAATTGGTGGATTTCCTAGCGTTATGAGCCTTTGGTTTATCTCGATACAAGAAACAAATCCAACGAATATGGATCACTTACCCTTACACATCTTTACTATCTTCTTTACTATTAAATTGCAATGCAATCGTGGTAGGTCATCCGCTGTTTGACCGATTTACCCCTGAAGTGAAAGAGAAATTACCCACCGTTGCCATCCACGAGTGGAAAAACGTTTATTCAGGCCAAGCTCGTCGCTGCCCAAAATCGCCCGCCCAAGCTCCCTTATCTGCCTCCAGGGCCCAACCAGCGCCGCCCACCCATGTCCGCCACAAATCGCTGCCTCTCGCATCGATCCCCGAAGCTTTGCCCTTCGCTCTCTTTCTCTTAGTTGCTCCTACAGTGAGCCAAACAGAGCAGCACCTTGGCGGACTCCACCAATGGTGGTGCGACCTCCACTTGAACCGCGGACTCTAGACAACCAAGTAGTTGCAGATATTCTGTCCTTGAAATTCAGTACATGTTCTTGGCAAAGCTGGCTATCTTACACTCGTTTAGAGTTATCAGACTGCAGAAATTTCAGTAAACTGAATTTTGTTACTAGGGTTACACAAGATCGAATTGGAGGACCCCGTTGGAAAATTAGGAGTTAAATTGGTCAGATAGGTTGCCCCCATGACGAACGGTATTGCTGGCGCCGGGCGTACCACTTGTGTAATCTGTAATCATCCCGCCGGACCATGACGGTGGCGATGCCACGCTGCCTTCAAGTAGATGGAGTATGGCGGGTTAGTGGCGCTCGACGATGCTGAGCAGCTCATTGGCACGCACGGTTCAGCAAATTATTAAACTCCCACTTAAAATTGACACAATGCTATGGACGATATGGCAGGAGTACTCATTACTGCTTTGGTACGTTTTGCTGCTGCAAGCTGATTCTTGTGATTGTGTCAACTTTTATACATAATAGAACGTGAGAGGTTTCAGTATCATATATCTGGTTTCAGCCTATATTACTTGGGCTTAGGCTGATCTTTGTTTGTTTTAGTTGATGACAGCCTGCGGTAGATGCATGGTTGGTTACTCAAATATGGTAATTGACAGTCTAACTTGAATTTTCTGATGCATTAATTTGGATTCATCTATCCATAAAAACTGTTGTTTTACTCGATCATAATGCCATCTGGCCATCTACAACGGAGAGACCCAAACCAAAAAAACAAACATTGGATGGGTCAAACTGCACCCAGCGGGGCAACCATCCTAAAAGCGGATCCTCTCGGCGTCCGATTTGACCCAAAACTGATTCAAATCTGGGAGCGTTTTGAGGCGAGCCGGACACGAGAGTGCGTCGATCTGTGACCGTTTTGTCCGGGCGGATAAGCGTTCCGGCCCATTTGATAGAGAGACAAAGGCAACCCAGTAGACCCCGCACCATTCTCTCTCCTCTGCATCCTTTCTCCCATGGAAATCGTCGATATAGCCGCCAGAGTTTGGCTCGCCTCGTGAACTGCCGCCGTCGCCTACGCATGGAGGCACCCGTCACCGCCGCCTCCTTTTTTCACACCTCCAGGAAGTCGCCAGAGACGAACCAAGCTCCACGCCGCCGGCCTTGATGTTGACGAGCAAGACGATGGCGGAGGCCTCGACAGAGCGAAAGAAGGCGAGGAGGTCGACCGCGGCCTCGAGCTTGGGGACTAACGCGCAGAGGCCGTGGGAGCGGCCGTGACCGGGGAGGTCGGCGGCGAGGAACGGCCCGCGCCCGCAGTGAACGGCCTGGAGAAGAGGGAGCCGCGCCGTCCTGGCCGTGCACACCGCCCTCGCCCGCCGCGCCGTCCTAGCTGCGCGGGGGCTCGCCGGACCGTCCTGGATGCGCCGCGCCGTCCTGGCCCACGCGGGCTCACCTCGCCACGCGCCGCGCCTCTTTGGCCGCGCGGGGGCTCACCTCGCCACGCGCCGCGCCTCTCTGGCCACGCGGGGCGCTGGCACGCGGGGGCTCACGCGCCGTGTTGGCCGCACCGTCCTGGCCCGCTGGGGCTCGCCGCGCCTATCTGGCGGCGCGGGGCCTCGCCTCGCCACGCGTCGGCCGCTCTGGCCGCGAGCGCACGACTCCAGGTCGACGCCGGCCGTGCGCGCCTCCAGGAGATCCCGGTGGAGCTCACCGGAGCTGTTGGGGCGGCGACAGGAGTGGGCGGCAGGGTGGCTGATTTCTGAACTGTATGGCTAGAGAAGAAGATGAATATTTTTTGGGTAGCTGTGTCGGGGATTAAAATGGGTAGCGGATGTCCCAGCCTATTCGTGTGTCCGAAGGCTGACCAAATAGTCAAAATCGGACGCGAATTATTTCCTATTTAGGTCTCTCCATTGGAGATGCCCTAGGCATCGTATTTATTTGTCCCGGTGCAACGCACGGGCACTTTTGCTAGTTATTAAAAAACGCGAAAACGACCGTGGTACGTCTTGCCATTGTGGGGTGCCTTCTCCCGATCAGTAACCACAGACGTATCAGACCCAATATCTCCGAGAAAGAGTCCAGGTTGAAGTATGGTTGCCCTATGTAGACCGCTAGACGCTCATATATATACAGCTGAATCGAGCCTGGAGTATCCATCAACCAACTCTTCGGTGGCGAGTCAGAAATCAATCGATCTTGAAGATGCAGCGGCGCGGCTCGCGGCTCGCGGCTCGCATGAACATGGAGCAAGAATCCTTGGACTACGCTGGAAAATCGGTTCGGCGGCGAATCAAACAAGATGGTGATTATTGTTTTATTTTTAAAGAAAATTTGAATTTGTACATTCTATTCATAACAATATATTCGAGCAATCCGCTGCAACGCGCGGGTACTTAGCTAGTAAGTATATTTCTCCCTTTCTGGATAGAACTTAAGCTTTTCAAAACTGAGATCTCAGTTTTGACATGTCCACAAGGTGATATTCCGGATCACAAACTCATTCTTTCCTCTCCTCTCCGCTTCTTCCGCTCGGCGCCCCTCCCCTTCTCCGCCGGTGGCTCTGCTGCTTGGCGTGGGATGGGATAGGAGACTTGGGCTGTAGTGTAGATAGTAGTACTTATTCCTCCTTCCTCTGTAGGTGTATGTTTAGGTCTAGGGTTTGGGTTGTCACTGTCTAACCTTTATGGAGTCTGGCGTGATGCCATGGAGACTCGTCGCTCCTGAGTCCTAGCGCGGCATCGAGCGGTCTTCGGTGATGCTCCCCGTCGACCATTCAAGGTGGAGGTGCGGGGGCTGTGTGGTGGGGGGGGGGGGTAGTGGCGGAGCATGATAGAAATGAAGGGTGGGCGGTCAGTAGAGATTGGGCCATTTTGTGTGCTATTCACTGCTAGTGGGCCAAATTTATGGTAAAACAAAGGGAAAGCTGGCAGAAAAGGGTGGGCCACGGCCCAGTATGGCCCACCCGTAGCGCCGCCCACGGGGGGGTGGCAGATACGACGAGGCCTACTTTAATAAGCGCCGCCTTGGAGTGATATTTCTGACCACAAACGAGTAATCTCAATTCTTCCCTGAATCGGTTAAGGTGATCGGACCTGCCGATACATTACAACAACATCCAAGCTAACCGCTCCTCGAGGTTGCCATCGAGTAGCATCAGCTTATGATCACGTTCATAGTAGAGAATCTTTCTCCCTCCTCCCCTGGTCTCCATCCTTGAGAGTCTCTTGTGTGCGCCCAATGCCCCTCCCCTTCTCTGGCGGCGCTGCTGCTGTGAGTGAGGATGGGAGCGGAGGCTTGGGATGTGTTCTGTTCTGAAATTTGGTGGAATGGAACGGAACGGTTCCGCACCCAGCACCCATCCCTGTGTTCGGCTGGAGGGAAGGAACGAACCAAGTCATTCCTCAGAAGGGAATATACCCTGTAGATGCAGAACCAAGTCGTTCCACCAATTTGGTGGAATCTGGAGGAACGGCTCGTATCTGTCACCGCGCGGACTGAAAAAGAGGTGAGCTGAACCAAAATCCTGCCATTCCGTTCCGCATTTTTTCCCGAACCGAACACAGGCACGGAACCATTCCGTTCCTTGCTTTTTCCGAACCGAACACGGGTACGGAACCATTCCGTGACATTGGAATGAAACCATTCCGTTCCATGCACCAGGATTCTCAGACCGAACACATCCTTGGGCTCCAGGTAGTAGGTCTAGGTCTGCATCGGGTCTAGGATTAGTCTTTGTTGTGGTTTGTATTGGCTTCATGTTGTGGTTTTGGGTGCTCCCGACGCTCTTGACCTGGAGGTCAGCATCCTTTCCCTGCTTGTGGAGCTCCCATAATGGGAGACGGATGTGGCAGGAGGGGCTAAAAAAGGATCCCGTGTCAATAAGCTCGTATGGTTCGAAAGCTGCACTGATCTGGAAGATTTGGTCACTAAGTTGTTGATATACAACCATCAAGGAGGTGGCGCTATCCCCCATCCGCGCAGAGGGGATTTAGTGTTGCTGCTATTCCTAGGAGTTCATCATTAGGTGACTCGCAGCAGTCAGGGGATTCGCGGCAGCTCAAGTTGCCTTGCCTCTGTTTCAGATGGCCGAATGGAGGCCCTCTCCAGCCACGCTTTGCTGGTTGTTCTTCAACCTCCAGGCTCAAAGCCGATGCGGAGGCCATCAACCTGCTCCGTTCCGGCACTTCACGATGTCCCCGCCCCAAGTGGCCCGTCCCCTGTAGTGGCAATGCTGGCTAGGATGTGATGCGAAGAGCAAGATCATGTGGAGAAGGACTTGATCTATATTCTTTCAAGCTTTTCAGGGTCCTTGTTATAAAAGTGTAATCTTTTTTCGATAAAGGGGCTTTATTACTCAAGTTTAAGCAATACACCTGGCCTCTGCATAACTGGGATGCACACAGCCGTTCAAGTTCGCTGATAAAAGAAAATTACAAAAAGTATTTGATCTGGAACGAAAACAAAATCCTAGACGTTTGGAGGTAGGATTCTTCGATTATGCAGCCACCAATGTTGGGTAGTAAAATCCTTGGCCGTTTCCTCCAACCGTGTAGACACCTCCGTAAAAAGGTCGCGGTCCTCAGACGGTGAAGCGACGACCATAAACGGAGCAAAGCTGTAGACCTGTAGATGACCTGCATAAGAGACGAATTTTTGTTATAAAAAACCTTGTCATTTCTACATAGCCAAAGCGACCATATAATGGCAATCGCTCCCACTCTGATAAGAACTTTAAACCTAGAATCCACTCTATTAAGCCAATTTCCAAAAATATTTGCAATGCTTTTTGGTGGGTATAGGGTAGAGCCTATCTGAATGATGGACCATATAGATCTCGCAAACTGGCAATTGAAAAAAATGTTTTATCGTCTCCTCTTCATGACAGAAAACACACTTCGTAGTACAGCTGGGCAAAACTCGGGCCGGGCCGGGCTTCGGGCCAAGCCCAAAAAAGCCCGAACGTAAAATGCTAAGCCCGAGCCCGGCCCGGCCCGACCGTCGGGCCTATAAATCAGGCCCGAGCCCGGCCCGAGAAGCCCGGCCCGAATCTTGCCTAAATTGCGAAAACTACAAGCCCGAGCCCGGTTCAGCCCGACGTTCGGGCTCAAAAATCAAGCCCGAGCCAGGTCGGGCCGGGTCGTCCGGGCCGGGCTGCCCATGCCCAGATGTACTTCGTACAACCATACCAATTCCGCTTTACAAGGTTATCCTTAGTAAGAATCACACCCCGCCGAAGGTACCAAGCAAAAACCTTGGTTCTCAGGGGAATCTTCATCTTCCAAATTGATTTGTTATTTACAACCGGCTGAATAGGTTCAATTAAAGCCTTATACATTGACCCAACCGTGAATACTCCGTTTTTGGTTAGGCTCCACCGGAACTCGTCTGAACCTTGTAATAACTGGACTGAAGCTAATCTTTGTATTAGCTCATTCCAAGCAACCAAACGAGGTCCAACGAGATCACGCCTGGACGTCATATTCGAGGTGATGTTTCCATCACCTTTTGTATGGTATCATGTTTACGACGCACTATATTGTACAAGGCAGAATATTGTTTCCGGAGTGTGGTTGGTCCCAACCATTTGTCCTCCCAAAACTTTATCTCCGATCCATCTCTAATGGAAAATGAACCAAAAGGGAAGAAGTACTTTTTTGTTGCCATAATGCCAGCCCAAAAATACGAGTCCCCCGGTTTCCATATAACCTGAGAGATTGCATTTGAGCCACAATACTTCCTTCGCAACAGGTCCTGCCATACACCATCCTAAGTTAGTAACCGAGCTAGGCATTTACCTAAAAAAAAGTGTAGATCTTAGTTGTATTTTTGTTTTATTTTTGGGTCTACATGCAATTTTTATTCCTTCGCTGGAATGAATGCAGTACCTAGGGCCTTCCAGGCCCTTCCTTGTTAAAAAAAGCTAACTACTCCTCTCTACAAATGTATGTCATTTTCGATCGGCGGCCAGCATCCACTGTTGATTGCTCATGATCACGGTGTAAGAGCATCTCCATTCGTCTCCCCGAGAAGCCCCACGAGCCGTTTTTTAATCCGGACGGCGAAAAACGGGTCAGTCGTGTCCCCAGGTTCTCGTTTTCATCCGGATTTGGGCCTAAATTCATCCGGCGATCCCACGCCATCCCGGCCCCCGGGAAGCGCTCGGGGACTCCGGATGGAGCAAAACCAATCGCTCACGCCCACGTGTCTCCTCTTTCGTCCGGACTTCCCGAGCCATCCTCTTTTTCCCCGAGAAACGCCGCTTGGGGAGCACACGACTGAAAATATACTACCCCCAGGCCAAATTTTTGTCCTCTCCAAACGAAAATTTCGTCGGATTTGGGCGTAGGGAGTGTCAACGAGTGGGGATGCTCTAAGGAAGGCAGTTCTGGTCTCGGATTGCATCTAGCTCACCCAGCGCATTGTGTCACCTTGCCGCGACCGGTCTTTACTTGGTTCTGTAATATAAGTGATATCAAATTCTTAGTGACGGGCCTTGAGTCCTGCACTGTTAACTGTTAAGTTCGCTGGTCGTAAAATTATCGTGCTAACACATAAGTTAGCTCGCTCTGCCGAGCCTGTAATATTTTTGTTAGTGTGATCCCGGAGTTGATCTGGGATAAACTCTGTATTGATATTATTTGATCAATAAAAAACCATATTCTTATAAAAAAATAACTTTCTATAGTTCGATACTCTTACTTCTGAAGTCATTATTAAGTCACTATAAACGCGACACACGCGAACGACCTGAAGTTTCCACGCGTCCGCTTCGTCTCCACCGCTCCGTCTCTCTCCCCACCTCTCCCTCTCTCCCGCCGACGCTCCGCCTCCGCACCGGCCGACGATGAACTTCCATGACGTCTTTACGCGGGAGCAGGCGGAGATGCTCGCGCCGCCGCCGCGGTCATCACGCGCGAGCAGTAGCGCCGACAACGGGAGCTAGAGCAGCGCCTCCTCATCGCCGAGCGCGACGAGGCCCTCCGCCTCGAGTGGGCGCGCCACTTCCCCGAAGACATCGCCGCCACGGAAGCCTCCTACGCGCAGAAGGAGGAGGAGAAGGCGGCGGTGAAAGCGAAGAAGAAGGCGAGCCGTGAGAAGCGCCGCGCCGAGTCCGCCGTGAGGAAGGCGGCGAGGGCCGGGAAGGCGGCGAGGAAGGAGGAGGAAAAGAAGAACGGCGCAGGGCCGTCCACCATCGTCCTCTCCTCCTCCTCCTCCTCCTCCTCCTCCTCCTTCGAGTGGACTACGACGCCGGTGTCGGAGACGACTCCGAGCACCCACTCCTCGGACTTCGACTGGGAGTCGGAGGACTAGTTTAACTTTTAATATATTTCATATTTTCGTCCTCTATGTCGCAATGTATCGTTGAACTTTTAATATATTTCGTATTTTCGATTAATTTTTTTATAGTTTGTTTGATTTATTTTGAAATGAAACAGTCGAATTTAGCCGTTCGCGACGCGCGCGGGCTGCAAAGGTGCTTTTTTTGCGTGCCAACGCGCGCTGCAAAATGGAGCATTCGGAGGGGAAAAACTTGGTCCGGCGCGCGCCAGCGGTTTACAGCACGGTGAAACAAAGGTTTAGCGCGCGAGCTTTTTGTGCATCTGTTGGAGATGCTCTAAGGGCTGATTGTATTGAAAACCATATTTAATAAAGCTCCCGATATTTTATGTAAAAAAGAAAAATAACAGCAGCGCAGCCGCATCATCTCCGCCTCTTCTCTCTACTTCGAGTCCCGCCCCCAACCTTTTACCACACTATTAGGCTGAACCGCTGGACGTGGACGCTGGGCGAGATCACCGTCCAGGTTTGTGGCTTTCTGAAGCTATGCAATACTTTATCTACTTTTCCCTGGCAATTTACGCCTGGAGCAACAATTTATTCCGAATCTAGCCGCCGCCGCTAACGGCGGGATTGTACTTGAAGCGGAAGAACTCACCGCAACTTCAACCGATCCTTGCGCAGGTCTGATCAATTCCTCCGGTCGCGTTCTTCACCTGCAATGTAATGCGAACTTCCGTGGAAATTTCTTCGTATAGCCAATTTGCCGCGACCATCTAAAACCGAAGCGCAGACTATCTGTTCGACGAAATGTCCCGCAAGAAAGCCAAAGTTGACGCTGTCGAGGGAGATGCTGCTGCCGCCGATGATCGTCTCAGCGCCCTCCCGGACGAGCTCCTCCACAAGGTCATGTCGTTCCTGAGGGCATGGGAGGTGGCTCGCACCTGCGTGCTCTCGCGCCGCTGGCGCAGCCTCTGGGCTTCTGCGCCCTGCATCAACCTCCGGGTCTGTTGCGAAGCCCGCCACCGCCCGCTCCCCATGCAACTTTCCAGGTTCGCCAACCACTTCTTGCTCCTGCGGGAGGTGTCTGCGCCGTTGGACACACTCCGGCTCCTGTCCAGCCCCACCCATAACGAGACTCTGTACTACCCTTACACTTCCAGCCCCGAATATGACGATGACGGGGATGACTACTGCTGCACGGATGTCGAAATGTGGATCCGTGCTGCCATTAAGAGCATCTCCAGTCGCGTCCCCCAAACCGTCCCCCAAACCGCGCCGGATTGAGCGTTTGGGGGACGTGTTTTGCTCGTGCCGCGTTTGGGGGACGTCGCTCCCCAGCCGCGTCCCCCAAACGCCGCCCCCAAATGAATATTTGTGCAGGAAAATAAAGGTTTTCATTCAATTTTGATTATATATTACAAAGTTTGAATGAAAACGGCTAGATTTCATCTAAACCTAGGCTACTGACCGCCCGGCGGCGCGTTCGACGGCCCCGCCCGTCGTCGCCTCCCCTACGCCGCAGCTCCTCCTGCGCGCGCCTCCTCTCCTTGCGTTCGGCGGTGGCCGGACGGTGCCGCTCCCGCCGATAGTCCTCCTCCGCCCTCCCCGCTCGGGCCGGCAGGGAGGGAGAGCTCGATGGCGCGACGAATCTCCGCCTCTTCGCGGGCACGGGCGTCGTCCCGGAGCTTCTTCTCCGACGCGAAGGACTCGACGAGGGCGCGTTGCTGATCGGCCGTCTCGTCCGGGTGCGGGGCGTCGTCGTCGGACCAGTCGAACTCGTCGTCGTCGTCGTCGTCGTCCTCCACCTCGGTCTCCTCCGCCTCGGCCTCCTCCTCCATTGGCGCCTCCTCCTCCACATCTGTTGGCGCCTCCATCATCGCCGCCGCATACGCGTCGGCCGCCGCAACTGCTCCGCCCGCCTCCCCCATAGCGCCGTAAGCGCCGACTCCCGGCCGTCGACGCTCCTCCGCCGTCGCCTGCTCGCTGGAGCTCGATCGACTCACGCCGCCGGCGCTCGGTCGAGTCACGCCGTTCACGGAACCGGCGCCCGCCGCTCATCGCGCCGGCGCCGGCGGTCGTCGGCCCATCGCTGCTCCATCTCCTCCCGGTACCGGCGCCGTCGCGCCTCTTGTCCCGTCGAGGCGTCGAACGCCGCAACGGTGTCGCACTTCGCTGCTCCTGCCACGCTGCTGCCGCCGCGGCCTCCTCGGCGGCGGAGGCAGGGCGGAGAACGCCGCAAGATCCGCCGCCTGCTGCGCCTCACGCCGGCCGGCGGGCCTCCTCCTCGAGTGCCTCCTCGAGTGCCGCACGCCGCAGCCGGCTCGTCAATGGAGGAGACGGCGGTGGAGGGAAGTGGCCATCGCCGGGCGGTTCGCCATTGCCACCGGTGATGGAGGAGACGGCTGTGGAGCGACGAGGGCTGTGTTTGTTGCCGGCGGGGTGTGGTGGCTACCATTGATGAGCCGGGAGACCTTTTATAGACGCCGGCGTCGGGAAGAAAGCGCGGGAACGGACGAGAAGAGGCGGGAAGATCGCGCGGGAACGGGCGGTGGCGTGCGAACGCCGGCGACGCGTGGAGGCCGCGCAGCACCGACGAGACGTCTCGCCTGCCCCTCCGTCGCCATTAAGGCAAAGATGCCGCCGTGTGTCACTGCGCGCGAATAACTTCCGTCGCGAGGTAGGCGACGGTTAGGTTAGAATTAGCCGTGCCGCCGGACGCGTCGGGCCCGCGTCGGTTGGCCTCGCTTTTCGTTGTGTCCGGCGTCCCCGGAGCGTCCCCCGTGGGACGGGGACGGGCTCGGGGCGCCGGACACCGTATCGGGCCGCGCCGGACAAAAAAGGGCTTTGGGGGACGCGGCTGGAACGCTTTTTTTGTCCGGCGCGCCCCAAATCGCTTTGGGGGACGGTTTGGGGGACGCGACTGGAGATGCTCTAACCGTGGGGCTCGGTTTATCCAGCTCAGTCAACATCCAAGGGATGAGGCCTTCTCTGACCTTAGGAGCGTGCCCGTCATCTCCTGCCACCTGAAACACCTGCACCTATCGGGTACAATATTGCATGACAGGACATTAACACAGCTCTCTTCTCAGTGTCCCTCTCTGGAAGTCCTGGAGCTCAAGGAGTGCTTCCTGGATGGCCCCCAGATATCGTCTGCCTCACTTATTAGTTTGACCATGGTCGAGTGCAGGATCATGGCGGATCTCTCCGTTGCTGCTCCTAACCTCATATCGCTGCACTGTGTCTGTCCGTACCACCGTGCTCCTTCATTCGAAAACATGGCGTCTCTGGCCACGGGCACCATCATGCTTAATGACTCTTTCTTGCATGATAAGTTCGAATACAAGTACAAAGATCTCAATCCAGATGTATTTGAGTGTGACAGCGACGAAGGCAGTGACTCAAATGATGATAACTATGATAGTGATGCTGATAGCGACTTGATTACCTGTGAAGGATTCTATGGTGCTAAAGTTTTGGGTGGCCAAAATGTTATCTGCAGCCTTTCAAATGCTACAAGTTTGGAGCTGATAGCTGATGCCGGAGAGGTATAAATATGAATATGTTGCTGATATCTTTCTTTCAGTATGTTATATTTGTTCAACTATTATGGATTTGTCGGTTATTTTCTTTGCAGAATTTTTTGTACTTTACAAAACCCTTTTTTTGGCTGTACATCCAATGTGCTATGTGCGCATTTTGCATTCTAATACCAATAGCTGGTTGCATACTCAACAAGTGACCTGATGAGTTGTGGGAAACAACCCTATCATTATTGAAATAAAATTTTATAAGCAAAGCACATGGATATGAGTAGCTTGCCAGGAGCATTTTTTGGTATCCTTTTTCTTTTCCAATGTTGTGTCCTTATCGGCATGCCTACATTCTAAAGATAACATACTCTTACACAACTTGACCAGAAGCAAACATTCACTTCCACACAAATATCCAATTGATTGTACGTTCACTGTGTTATTTATGTTTTCTTTGAACTGAACTAATTCACTTATGTGTGGCATATGAAGGTGATCCTGAATAGGGAATTGGAAATGTGCCCAATTTTTAGCAACCTGAAGGTGTTATCCCTTGGTGAATGGTGTATGGCTGCTGACCTGCATCCATTAGTTTTATTCCTGCAGCATGCTCCAAATCTGGAGAGGCTTTTTCTTAAACTTAAAATGGTATGAGCATTGTTGTACTGCTTTATATTTGGCTGTGATAAGTTAGTTTGGACCTATTTCATGACGTTCATTTTGTTCTGCGACAAGGACCATGAGGAAATAGAAGAGAATATCAATCCAGAGGGTAGTTCATTTGCTTGCAAAGACCTTGCAACAGTCAAGATAAAATGTCACAAGGAGGATGAAAGAGTTCATGTGTTAGCACAGTTTTTCGTGGCTAATGGCATAGCCATGGAAAAGATATCTGTCGATCACCGTCCGACTCGCGTCACTCGCCAAACTTGTGAGTCATTTATTCTTACTGTATCTTGCAAAAGTCTTACATTATTACTATTTTTGTTAAATGATACTAAAGCCACAAAATGTTGTTATATTTGCAAGGTGATTACATTATTACTATTTCTTTTACAGTAAAAAAATTACTCCCTTCGATCCTTAGAAAGTGTCTAGAACTTAGTACAAAAGTTGTACTAACTTAGTGCAAAACTGACACTTATTATGGATCAGAGGGAGTATTACTATTTTGGTTAAATGATAAGGCTTCTGTTTAAACTTGGAGTATGTTTTTGGAGCTTGATCTGAACTTATACAATGTAAACTTATTCGCTTCCTCGCACTTCAACCAGGCCAATCGTTGGCCCTAAGACGCTGATGTGCCGAACTGCAGTTTGGGCGGTAAGATCTTAAATCTCACTACATAGCTATCCCTTTACTGTAAGGCTTATAAGTCTTATCTGATACTGGAAATCATCACTTTGTACTTAACATAGATTTGAGGGACAAGAAACTATCTACATTTCAAAATATTTGGCATCTTTGTTTGCGCACGTTCTCTAAAGTTTTACTTTCACTATTTTTATTAATACGTCTGAAAATGGTATTGAACTTTAGTTTTATAATGATGTTTGTTATGACAAATCTAACAATACCATTTAAATACATCCAACTGAACAACAATAAAGAAAATATTGATAAATATAACTAAATTTGACTGTTTAAGGTGAAAAGTGCTAGTTATTTTGAAACGGGAAAGTAAAATCTTCCTGCAGCACATTACTGTTATAGGGGTTCTGATCATTTTTTGTTTACTATGGAATTTGGAACAGTGGAATGCTATCTTGATGTCAAAATGTTCTCCATGCAGATGATTACTGTCATATTCTCCCACCAGGCACAGATCACGGCTGCAGAACTTGAATAGAGTTTCTGATGCTTCTTTTGCGTACCTCCTAAGTCTAAACTATGTGTGGGCGTGTGGCTATATGAAACCCTTAAAAGTCAAGATTGTTTTTCTCTAGTGTGATGAGTTAACATTATTATATATAATCAAGTTTGGTTTCTTCCTTAAGCGAGTACTATGAAATGATGTTACCATGGTATTGCAGAATATCCATACTAAGGATGACAAGCTGCGCCCCACAGGAAGAGTTGGCATGTATGCTTTTTCATATATACATGGTTTAGCAGAAAATATTATTGGCGGGTTCTTATATTTGATATTACGGAATTCTGTGTGCAGACATGTTCTCTGTTCAACTACCATTGTCATGTTTGACTTCTTTCTGGCTGCAGAACACTTTTTTTTTTGAAAAACCACAGTAGCTTTGCTACAGCATATTTTTTTTTATTTTGCGTTTGAGTGCAGTTTTATTGCTCTGAATTTGATCCACTTGAACTCTTCCTTGAATAAAGTTTTAGTTCTTTATAAGCTGGGAGTGACATTCTGGAAGATGTAAGCATTCCTCGTTTTCCAAATAGCCCAAACTGCAAGAATCACAATTTCCATGAAGAATGCTTTTTGGATCATCTGTTTTAGCTGCTCAATGCACTCCAAGTGTGAGCTCGACTGAGGGATATTCCTGCCTGGACAAATGTACCTCCAACATGCAGATGCAAACTTGCAACAGAAAAAGAGATGATCCCTTGTCTCCAGCACTTAATCGTTACACATGATGCATGAATAATCATCAGTTAAAAAAAGAATAATCATCAATGAAGAATGTTCTTCTGAGAAGCAAATATCTGGTATTCAGGCGATCTAGCGGAAGTAACCAACATAAGACCTTATGCTTCTTTTGACAACAGCTTTTCCAAGGCCATTGGAAAGCCTCTAGCGGCTGATCCGAGTTTTTAAGCAGAGCATAAGCCTTGGCAACTGAATACGTAGTGCCCCATGGACATGTCCAGTCATCCTTCTCCACATCTCCCTGCTTAGTTATCAAGAGCTGCTCAAACTCATGATATTCAAGGTAGAAGTTGTACATGCTACAGGTGCTCTATTCACATATATAAATTCTGAAGGACACTGGAACTGGAGCCCCTTCTCTAATGTTTTTCGTAGTATCACTTGGCCGGATGCGTTCCCTTCAGTCTTCCCATCTAGTAAAACAATTTTATAGAGCATTAAACTGAACGATCTGACTTGAAACAAAACGCTAACGGTTCCTCTCTATAAATGCATGTCACTTTCGATAGTAAGCAAAGAGAATTTTACATCATTCTCGTGAATTACGCCTGATATTCTGTGGTTGTTGCTAGACCAGCAGTACGACACATTTGGGGAGGGCGTACTGACCACAAGTTCGACCATCTGATCGTCACAGGTACAAAATCTTTACTCCAGTGCCCGCTTTGCACATGTCAATTCGACTAGTTAAGGATGAAGCATACTCTTGTTGTCTTCAGACAGCTTTGCACCTCGCCGTTCTTCGTTACTGGCCGGTGCCACCGCCCATGATGCGACATGGTTTTAGTTGGATTCTTCGTCACAGAGGTACTGCGCGGGAAAATATGCTCACTTACTGTGGATATTCTTGCTTGAATGTAGCTAGCTTTTACTCCATCTAACTACTTGGATAGGACTGCAGAAGAACGACGGTTCAGCTATTGAAATACCTGTGGATGAAGTCTCTTTGATTCCAGAATTCTGAAGGAACAACATTCCACCGTTAGGCCCTATATCTGGTCTTCTGTATTCCTGCGTATAAACTGAAAATTGGCAGCAGAGAACGTTTTTCTCATGAAGCTTCCGCATTCCAATCATGTCCGAATAATCCGCAAAAAATTCAAGCTTTAATTTCAAAAGTACTCCCTCCGGTCATTCTTAATTGACTCAAATTAGTATAAAATTACTAAATTTGAGTCAATTTAAAAGGACCGGAGGGAGTAGGAGTGTATTTTAATTCGCCGGTTTGAGCTGGCTGTCGCATACGCCTACGTCAACCCCGATTGACATAGCGAGGACATGAAGTGTCTTGTGAAGGTCGAACATGCAGGGCTGGTAGTGGTAGATGCTACACCTCGGTGGCTGGGCCTGTACTGAATGAAATTAGTACACCTTTTCACTATGAAAAAGAAGAAGAGAGAATCGCAATTGCCGCCATGCAAGTTGCAGCTTCTGCCCATCAAAAACAAAACACGTTCTAAATTCGCTCGGTCAACTTGCCATATCAAACACTAGTGGGCTAGTCCCATGCCGGTGGGCCGGCGCAGCAACAGTGATGCCGTTTGACGCGTGCTCCATTGACGATCTAGTTGACTCATGTAGAGCGACCAAGGAAGCCAGGGAACAGGACGCGAATTCTCTAAAAAAAGGCCAACCTTCACGAAGGGAAGACAACTTACTCCGCATGCGACAAGTGGCGCGCTGTGGTGCCAGAAAATCTCTGGGAAGTAGCCTCCCTGCTCGCCACGTGTCGCAAGGGGAAGCAATGTGGGGAGGAGGGAGGAGAGAGAAGAGCTGGGTTTGGTCAGTTTTTCCCTTTTTTTCGTAGATTCGTTTTTTCAAAATAGAATATCTTGAGAACCGTAAGTCCAAATGACGAACCGTTTCCACTTTTGAGATCCTCTTGTCGAGATCTTCAAAACTAGATCCCATGTTGATAGGTTTGGAGATACTTTTTTTTCGTACTTCCTATAGTACTATGATTGTACTCGTGTTGTGTATCTAAGTGTACTCGTGCATGAACTGATAAGTACTTCTATTTTGAATGTAGTTGGTGCATTTTTTCCCTTTATTCGTGTGAGCAACTGTACATGTACTCGTTCGTGTGCGCGACTGTACCTGTCTTATGTGGACGATTGTACCTGTACTTGTTCGTGTAGGCGACTGTACTTACTCGTGTGCGCAACTGTACCTGTCTCGTGTGCGCAACTGTACCTATACTCGCTCGTGTACGCGACTGTACCTACTCGTATGCGCAACTGTACCTCCTCGTGTGCGCGATTGTACTTGTGCTCGCCCGTGTGTGCAACTGTACTCGTGTATTGTACGTAACTGTACTCGTGTGTTATACACAACTGTACTCGTGTGTTATACGTAACTGTACTCGTGTATTGTATACAATTATAACTGTGTGTTATGTGTAAGCGTACTCGTATTTATACCTAACTGTGATTACAGAGATGCAAAGACGTACTTCTTTATTTAATGTACTTCTCGATGCAACTAAGAAAACCATGCGGTAGTGCTGGTGGTGGATCACGGGTATATCCAATTGATTCGATTCCATGCATGTACCAAAGCAGCTACAGTAGCTAACTATGAATGCATGGCGTGGTGCGAGTCTGGAGATGTACTCGCGCGGGGAGCGTTGCGTACCTACGCGCGGAGTCGCGTACGTGCCGGGGGAGCCGCGAAAGGAATCTGTACTCGCGCCACCGCGGATCGCTCTTGCGGGAAATGAGCGGGAGCCGACACGCGTCAATCTCTGGTGCGTTTTACGGGAGGAAGTTTCCCTTCGCGAAGGTCGGTCTCTAGGTAGTGGTACCCAACAGGACGCCATGGTCTGATTCGAGGACGCTGGACCAGGTGACGAATGTGTTGCCTCTCCTCTTTGACTATTTCCTTCTTTGCGTCGGCGTCGAGCCGGCATGCCCATCACTGCCGATGGTGGACCGGAAGCTAGGCACAAGGGGATGGCAAGCCTCTTTGACTATTGGCCTGCTGCATGTTTGGAGAAGAAATAACCCATCCTGTACTGGACTTGCATTTACAAAAATTGAAATTGGACCACTTGAAACTTTATAATTTGGCACTAGCTCTTCTTTCGCCTGTGGTCAAGCTTGGACGAAATCTCGGGAGCGGCGTGCCATATAATTCTCTTCTTTCGAACGTCAAATCATACCAAAAAGCTGGAATTTGTAGCATTTTTAGAACTTATATAACTATAAATTGATATGGCTCTCAAAGTATATTTCTAACATGAATATATGTATAAACTACTCAAAAATTAAAGAAATACACTAGTTAACCATTGACTTTCACAATTATCATCATAGAGCCATGTAGTTAACCACAAGAAGTAAATTACAGTAGACCGATAATTGGTTATCCTCTCTTTTCCAATCTTTTGATACACTAAAATCAGATAAAAGTAAATACTCCTCCGATTCATATTACTTGATGCTCAAATAGATGTATATACAACTAAACTGTGTTTAGATACATCTATATTAGCATCAAGTAATATAAATCGGAGGGAGTACAATAGACTGATAATCCCTTCATAGATTGTTCATCTCTTCTCCAATGCACGCTCCTGTTTTAGCCTCTCTAACTTCTTGCTGTATTCAAGACTGCATCAAACAAAGCAGTTAGATCATACGACACTTGCGGCAAGCTGTTCAAGGAACGAGGTCATTCAAGGTGAGAGTGAGCCCCAAATATCGAAATAAACCAAAGCAAAACAGCTGGAGTTAGTTGTCTATAAAAATACAGCTAAACAGTCCAAAAAATTAAAGCAGAAAATAGTCTTGATGACGACCGCATCTATCTTTTGCTCCACTTGAGCTTGTGTAACACCTATAGAAATTCTGAAAGAGTTTTTAGCAATCTCGTACCAATTATTTAGATAATTCCTTATTTGACACTAGTTAAAAATTTGATTCCTTATTTAACCTACTTTCTTCCCTATTTGACACCTGGTGTAAATTTCTTTCTTTATATGATATTACGGTCCATCCCATTACACTTTGCCGCCGGTTTATTTTCTACCAAGCTACCCCTCCAATAGTCCATATGCAAGGAACGAAATAAACCGAACTCAAATCCTCTCGTCCCATGTCCCCTAGTCCTAGCGACGGCTCGACACATAGTGGTAGTGACTAGAGCTATGGGAGGCTAGCGGGTGGCTATAGAAGGCATCCAAGGTCGAGCCTCCGTACGATGACCTAGGTGCAACGGCGGAGGATGGTCAAGGCGCAGCAGCACCCGTCGGCTGCAGGAGGGTTGGGCGCGGATACATGCTCAAACTTGGGATTGGCTTATGGCATCTTCGGCGGTAGACACAAACGGACTGAGGTTGTTCGAACATGTCTGCGCAGGCAGGAGCACGGTCAAATTGTGCAACCCAAACGGACCGAGCACCGCGGACCGGCCTGCACCGACCCATTCCACTCTCAAATTTTGGATGGAAACAGAATCACGTGGACAACAACCGCGTAAGCGCACACCCCTCTATTGTCCTCCCCGGGCCATCCCATCAGCAACACACTCTCTGTCCACACATGAATCAAACCCCCTCTCCCTCCCTCTCCCTCCTCTCCCTCTCTTAGACGGAACACTACTACGATGCCAATATGCCATTCCTCCCTGTTGTCAAAGCAGGGCGCTGCCTGTTGGAGACTAGACCTCCTGCCGACGTTGTTGTAAGAACTTGTCGCTATCGAAGGAGCACGGGCCCTGCATCTATTCCTACCATCGCCCCGGTCGCTAGCACCACCTTCGGCCACACTGTTGTTGGGGGTAGTTGCCTTTTGTGGTTGTCTTCCGTAATCTAGCCAGGGTAGGTTGACTTCGCCAACTGTAGGCTCGGACCCGCCCACCAACCGAGGAACCTAGGACATGTTCGTTCATTTGCTCGACCCAATTTGAGGTACGATCTCGGTCCCTATTTTGTAGGGGTTGACTTGCGCTGACACCGACATTGATAATATTGACAAATATATGACCATTGTCGTTATGTTGTGCATAGATGGACAATAACTCGATCAAGTTCTTCTATAATCATTACATCGATACATTGTCTGACGATGAGTCCGACCGTGATACCAAAATTTGGATGGCCATGGAAACCCACATCCATGAGCACAACATGATGTTGTTTACAAAGTTCAAGGGCTCAACTAGGCCACACAATGCCAATTTGAAGCGTAGTCGAGAAGGTGGCCATCATACTCTGCAAGGACTACTTCCATCGTACCAACCCACTATTCCTAGTATATATTCTGGCGCCGGTTTTGGATGTCAATAAAGTTTTTCTTGACTATTGTCGGTGTCGTGAGGGACCATAATCTATACTTCGAATGCAAGACCGATGCCATAGGAAAGATTGGATTCACTTCTTACCAAAAATGTTCCGCAGTTATTCGCATGCTTGCATATGGAGTTGTCGGTGATCTCATTGATGAGTACATGTGCATGAGCGAGACCACGTGCCTTGAATGAATGTAAAAGTTTTCAAGGCGATGTGTTTGGCGAAGTTCACCTTAGAGAGCTAAATTGTGCTGCCACTGAGCAAAAGGGGTTTCCTAAGATGATTGGAAGCATATATCATTGGGAACGGAAGAACTGTACTTTTGCTTCGCAGGGCAATATGTCGGGCATATCTATGAATGGCTGTTGTGTTGCAAGATCTTTGGATTTGACACTTTTTTTAGTTTTTTTGTCATGGCAGGTTCTAACAATGACATCAATATTGCTCCAGCCCTCTATGATTTTCTCTAGGCTTGCAGAACGCAATTCTTCTGAGGTTCACTATAAGATCAATGACTATGCATACAATAGGTGTACTATCTAGATGATGGAATCTATCTTCAATGGTCTACATTTATGAAGACAATCTGCAACCCTGAAGAAGAGAAATGTTGGAGGTTTGCGAAATAACAAGAGGCGTGTAGGTACAATATGGAGAAGGCATTTGGTGTGCTCCAATCTCGGTAGGTTGTTGTTCGTCACCCTGCTAGAACATGAAGCCATGAGACCATGTGAGAGATGATGAATGCATGTGTGATCATGCGCAACATGATCTTTGAAGAGGAATGTGACAATAGCCTCTTTGACCAAGGGTGGCAATTTCACGCTGCGTTGACACTCCATGTCACGTTTGGGCATTCGGGTATACCCGAAATATCGGGTCGGGTTATTTCGGGTAAAGTTAATTCGGATTTCAGGAAAATCCACCCGAAATTTCCGTAATATTTGTTCTACCCGACTATTCGGTTACCCGGAATTTCGGGTCCATGCCCGGGTAATCCAGTATTACCCGACATACGCAAAGGTGTACCAGCAAATAAAAAGAGAAGTTTCTTCAACAATTCTTAAGTATTGAAAGGTTCAGGAATTCAGTCGCCGCACCAACACACAGGGTTGGGCCTGCGTCGCATTGGCCTGGGGGAGCAGGACGAGAAGGTGTTAAAGAAGAGGTGATGGTCGTCCTTGCCATCATCGCATGAAATAAAACTGGAACATAATTGAAATACGATTATTTTGTGAAACATACAGTTTCATTTTTTTTATCAAATGTTTCACAAGTTATCCATGTATCAGTTTAGTTTCACAAAAGTTTCACTTATGTATTAATTCGTAGTTTTATATTAGACAAATGTCAAATGCGTCACCAATCTCAAAGGACACACTGAACCGGATGTGACAAAATCACTGCCTTGCCTAATTATAAGTTCTGCCATGCGTAATATAGCGTGAAAGCGTAACTGCTACGAGACAGAACAGGTTTACGAACGAAAATTATATAAACTTAGTAAAAACAAACATGAGACGTAGTTACCTTTTGATGGCATGCTTATCCATGTACTGGGTGAACTGGCTGAGCATAAAAGAGTGGCCATAAAACACATTTCTTCTGGCTGTGTCATCTGCTGCGCGCCCTTCTTCTTCATCGTCAATATAAAGAGTGACTGCCCCCAGCTTATTCTTCTTCATGTCGATCTCCACCAGCCAGAAAATGTCGCAGCTATCCTGCAACTGGAAGAAGATGACATCAGGGTCAAGCAAGCTCAGGACAGGAAACTCGGGCCGGCAATGTGGAAGACGGCTGTCAATGCGAAGAACATTCCAGAATTGGCTTTGTTTGATGACGGCAACTTCCTCCCATTCTACTTGCTCGATGTTGATCAAACGCCATATTCTGATGATGAAAGAAGAATTGGAATTGTCATGCACACTGCGGCCTGACCTATTGCTGACGGAAATGAGCTTGATCGTGCCCGGCTGAGTGGCACTGACACACACGCGTCTAGCCGGATCAGCGGCTCCTAGATCATTGTGCAGACGTTTAGGATCCAAAGCTGCAGGTAACGGAACATAAAGAGCGATCTCTGAATGCTTGTCAAGGACACCCACGAACAGCAAGCCGAGATAGTTGTCAACCCAGCACAAGTAGCAATCACCGAAAGGGATGACAGTGTCAGTTTGCCAGGAACCGCAGAGGAGTTCCGGGACGCCCTCGTCATCAGGCATCGCCAATTCCTTGATCTCCCATTTCAAGTTCTTCTCCCCGGGAGCATAGTGCAGCAGACACAGCTCACCGGTGTAATTGAGCTCTGCCACCGTGAACTTCCCGTTGCCACGGCACAGGAGACCGATGTCTGCATTAAACATCATTCGCTGCTGCTGGCGCTGGTATGGCCAATAGTGATTGCCCCATTTTTTTTCCGTTTGGCCCCCGATGAAGCAAGGAGGGAGCTGCGTGAGTGACGGCGGCTTCTCTGAGCGGGAGGCCATGTATACGAAGTAATCGACGGGGCAATAGTATGGGAAGCAATTCTCGAGGGGGACATAAGCTGTAAAAAGTATGGAGTCCCCATGAGCCGCGACGACGGACGGCGCATTTAGGTCCCTCAACTCTGGCCTGAACACTTCCGGCCAGTGGAGGTAGAGACGGGACACCCCAGGGGGCTCCGCGACCCTGAGGGAGACGCGAATAGGTTTACCGGTGCAGGGAGATCTCCGATAGCGTGTCCTCCAGTACCCCATCCCCAACAACCTCGCTGCCGTCTCCGTTGGTGCGGTGGACGAACTGATCCAGCATCAGCCACCCAAGGTGAGAGCTGGACGAATTCCCGGAGCAAAGCTGCCGAGGGTCGGACGAGTTGCCGGCGTGCGGCTGGTGAGGATGAAAGGGTTTCGGATTGAGCGAAGAACGCTGACGCCGAAGACGCCTTAGGACGGTGTCCAGCATCAGCCAGCGAAGGCGAGGGCGAGGGCGGGAGGAGATCAGCTCTGGAGAAGAAGGCTGACGCCGGCGCCCGACTGTTTCCATGCCGCACGGACGCAAGGCCAACTCGGATCTAGCTAGGGTAATTTGTTTCGATTTTCTGGAGAGGGTTTCGTTTTCTGGATCTGGCTGGGCCGGCGGCAGATTGTATAACAGCATGTCTAACAGATTTTCTATTTTTCTGCTCCCTAAAACACGAGTAGAGGACCCTGTATTTACTTTCCACCGGCGAAAATTCGTCCGAGCAAGATCCGTATTTCCACCCCGTAAAACAGAATCCTACAGAATATTCTGTTTTACGGGATGAGGATACATGTCTGCTAGATCAGACGAGTTTCCAACACCTCAAAACAGGGTTTTTAACAAATTGGATATTAGAACCAATACAACATTCACATTGAATAAAAGTTTTAAACCACACAATAATCATCATAATTATTACAGTAATGTTTCTCGGAACTGCCAACAAATGTTCTAATGGAAGAATCAAACAAATAACAAATGTTCCCATAATCAAATAATCAAGATAACTGTTTCACACATACAAGAATAGGAAGTGAATATAAAAACTCATTGGCCATGCAACTGCCAGTGGTGATCAATCAGAACTTGGGTGAGCTGGTGATGAGTCTCGGCAGCTTCAATGCTGCGATGCGCTGCAAGAAAAGCTTCAATCCGATCAGGGTTCCGCTGGGGCTGCACTCGGGTGCCAACATTGTCATAGAAACATGGCAAGTTCAACCCTCTCTCATCTTCATTGATCATGTTGTGTAGAATCACACAATATGTCATGATTTCAACAAGAATTTCTTTGTCCCAAAACCTTACAGGACCCCGAACAATGGCAAACTGTACTTGCAAAACACCAAAAGCTCTCTCAATGTCCTTGCGGCATGCCTCTTGATTTCTGGTGAAGCAAGTTTCTTTTCTTATCAAAGGCTTGTCCTTTTTCTCTTTAATGGACTTGACAAGAGTTGCATAGTTAGGGTAAATATTATCTGTGAGATAGTACCCCATGGTGTACTCATTGTTCATAACTTTGTAGTTACAAGTTGGAGCTTCACCCTTAACTAGTCTTGCAAAAGCGGATCTATTCAAGAACGTTGATGTCGTTGAGTGTCCCCGGTAGTCCAAAAAAAGCATGCCAAATCCATAAGTCTTGCGAGGCCACAACTTCAAGAACAATGGTAGCATCACAGATTTTGCCACAATACATTCCATGACATGCTTTTGGACAATTTTTTCATGTCCGATGCATGCAATCCAGACTACCAAACATCCCCGGCCACCCCCTCTTTTCATTGATCTCCATGAGTCTCTTAGTATCTTGCTCATCTGGAGCTCGGAGATACTTCTCACCATACAACTTGATCAGCATCTTGGCAAACATACGCACACAATCCGTGGTTGTTTGTACACCAATGCGAAGGTACTCATCGGTATAGTCTGCTGGGATACCGTATGCAATCACCCTCATGGCGGCTAATATTTTCTGAAATGGGATAAACCCCTTGACATGGGCACAGTTCCTCCTTTGCTTGAAGTAATCGCAATTTGCCTCGCAGTATCTGACGATTGTCTCGAACAAACTCCTACGAATTCGATACCTTCTACGGAAGAGGCGAGTAGGATAGGTCGGTACCTCGGCAAAATAATCTTGCATCAGCTGTTCGTGGCCGAGTGCGCGGTTCTGCGGGATGCACATACACCCCATAGTGGATCCTTTTCTCTGATCCAGCAGCTTGGCGCGGTCCTCGATTTGCTTCATGCCGAACGTGAGCTGCATCATCTCTGTGTCGTCGTCGTTCAGCAGCTCGTCGAAGTCCGAATCGTCGGAATCCGATGAGGACCAATCGATCGACGAATCCACCAAATCCTCCATATGCACATCCTCCGAAGTCATCTACCACCGTGAAGCATAGATCAACCTCCAAGCACATCGATTGTATCGGCGAATACGAAGAGGAACGCAGCGGAGTACTCATCGTGGGTTTGACGGCGGAGGAGACCGCGGTGGGGGTGCGGTGGCGCGCGCGGAGGGCATGGAGGGGCGTGCATGTCCGGCGGGGGTGCGGCGGGCATGGACGCAGCGCGGCGCGGCTCGATGGGCGGTGGAGGGGGCCGGATCTGAAGGTTTCCGGCGGCGGCGCGCGGGTGGCCATGGCGGCGGCGCGGGGAAAACAGGTGGGAAATCTGAAATGTCCGCGCGCCCTGGCTGAAATGGGATGGTGGGTTTTCCCTATATTTCCTCTCCCGCCCCGCACAAGTAGGGGCTAGAAGCCACCCCCTAGCCGAAACTGAAAAAAACCGACGTGGGGGCTGTTTTACGGGGTCTGCTAAACGGCCGGTAGAGCCCTACCCCGTATTTCGGCGGTTATTTTACGGAGTTGGCCCTTTTAGGGGGTCTGTTAGACATGCTCTAATAACCTACTAGACAAATACCGCATGCATGGCGTTGTAGCACGGTGCGCCCCGTCTCGTGCGATACATTCGTCGTAGCGATGTGCGGGCCTGCGGGAGACGACATGGTCAGTGGATGGCGGTATGATAGTGTGCTAGGAACATCTCCAGTCGCGTCCCCCAAACCGTCCCCTAAAGGGATTTGGGGCGCACCGGAAAAAAACATTCCCAGCCGCGTCCCCCAAAGCCTCTTTTTGTCCGGCGTGCCCGGATACGGTGCCTGGCGTGCCCCGATATGGTGTCCGGCGCCCCGAGCCCGTCGCCGCTACACAGGGGACGCTCCGGGCACGCCGGACACAACGAAAAGCGAGGCGGGGAGTGGCAGGACCGGCGCGTCAGCGGTACAGGAAAAACTCGTCCCCTACTCCCGCCAAATCGCGCCCCTCCCGCCACATCGCGCCTCTCCCGTTGCGCATTTCTGGCCTCCCAACACATTTCACCTCCTATCCCGCCGATTCATTTCTCCCTCCCGCTGTCGCTACTCTGTTCCTCCCGCCACCGCTACCCTCTCCCCAACCATGGCGCCGCCGACAGCCCCCAAAAAGATGGCCAAGTAAGCGGCCAAGAAGCCGCCGGGCAATGAGACGATAGGGGCGAAGGCGCCCTTCACGAAGCCGCGGTAGGCACCGGCTCCGAAGAAGAAGCCGGAAGGCTGGAACGATGATCAGGGGCATCAAGACTGTCTGCGCCGGAAGTTGTCGACAGCGGAGCGAAAGGACAGAGGGCGGCGCAGAAGGAGAAGAAGGTGATGGCGGCACGCGCGCACCAGTAGTTGATGGCCGGGTGTATCGCTGCCACCAACGCGAGCCAATGGAGTACGTCGGCGCTGGTGTACGTTCCGGGAGTGCTCTCTCCGTCGACATACGGGTTCTACAACGACGGCCCCTCCGCCACTCCCGGGTGCGTGACGCCAAACTTGTCGCCCCACTACCAGGATGTGCTGCCGCATGGCGGCTTCAATCCCAACTCCCTCTTCTACTCCAGGACGTACAAGCAAGCGCCCCAGCGCGACCCAGGACCCGGTCCGGATGGCTCCCCGTTCACTGGCCGCAGGGGGCCGCTCGAATTCGACGGCGCCGGTGCTGAGGAGGAGGAGGAGGGGTTGGTGGTGGAGGACAACGACGATGACGAAGACGAAGAGGGCAGCGAGGAAGAGGACGAGGAGGGTGCCGGTGAGGATGCCGATGATCTCGTGGAGGTTGACGCGGACGGCGTGAGGAAGAAGAAGAAGGCATCGGGCACACGAGGCCCCAAGTGGATGATACGTCTCAAACGTATCTATAATTTCTTATGTTCCATGCTAGTTTTATGACAATACTCACATGTTTTATATACACTTTATATCATTTTGATGCATTTTCCGGCACTAACCTATTAACAAGATGCCGAAGCGCCAGTTCCTGTTTTCTGCTGTTTTTGGTTTCAGAAATCCTACACAGGAATTATTCTCGGAATTGGACGAATCAAAATCTCACGGTCTTATTTTCCACGGAGCCTTCCAGAACACCGAAGAGGAGACGGAGAGGGGGCACGAGGCGGCCACACCATAGGGGGGCGCGGCCCCACCCCTAGCCGCGCCGCCTTATGGGGTGGGCCCCTCGAGCGTCCCCCGACTCTGCCCCTTCGCCTATATAATCTCCCCGTCGCGAAAACCCTAGTACCGAGAGCCACGATACAAGAAAACATACTGAGACGCCGCCGCCGTCAATCCCATCTCGGGGGATTCTGAAGATCGCCTCCGGCACCCTGCCGGAGAGGGGAATCATCACCGGAGGGCTCTACATCACCATGCCCGCCTCCGGACTGATGCGTGAGTAGTTCATCCTTGGACTATGGGTCTATAGCAGTAGCTAGATGGTTGTCTTCTCCTCTTGTGCTATCATGTTTAGATCTTGTGAGCTACCTATCATGATCAAGATCATCTTATTGTAATGCTACATGTTGTGTTTGTTGGGATCCGATGAATATGGAATACTATGTCAAGTTGATTATCGATCTATCACATATGTGTTGTTTATGATCTTGCATGCTCTCCGTTGCTAGTAGAGGCTCTGGCCAAGTTGATACTTGTAACTCCAAGAGGGAGTATTTATGCTCGATAATGAGTTCATGCCTCCATTGAATCTGGGACAGTGATGCGAGAAAGTTCTAAGGTTATGGATGTCTGTTGCCACTAGGGATAAAACAACAATGCTTTGTCTAAGGATATTTGTATTGTTTACATTACGTACGATACTTAATGCAATTGTCCGTTGTTTGCAACTTAATACTCGGAAGGGGTGCGGATGCTAACCCGAAGGTGGACTTTTTAGGCATAGATGCATGTCTGGATAGCGGTCTATGTTCTTTGTCGTAATGCCCTAAGTAAATCTCATATTAGTCATCATGATATGTATGTGCATTGCTATGCCCTCTCTATTTGTCAATTGCCCAACCGTAATTTGTTCACCCAACATGCTATTTATCTTATTGGAGAGACACCACTAGTGAACTGTGGACCCCGGTCCATTCTTTTACATCTGAAATACAATCTACCGCAATCATTGTTCTCTGTTGTTCTTTGCAAACAAACATCATTCTCCACACCACACGTTTAATCCTTTGTTTACAGCAAGCCGGTGTTATCACCAGAATTTGACCGGATCAGAGGTGGGCCGCGATTGAAGATGGGTTTGAAGAATATACATAGAAGAAATACATGAATCGGCCTTGTGTACCAAGTTTGGGCTAATTGCCCGTGTATCTGTACCATAGTAGGATACGTGTCGTTTAGAAGTTAGAGTTTAACCCGTGCACGGTTAGGTGCACGCCTGAATTAGAAAGTCCCCCGGACTATAAATATGTATCTAGGGTTTATGAAATAAACAACAACCAACATTCAACACAAACCAATCTCGGCGCATCGCCAACTCCCCCGTCTCGAGGGTTTCTTCCGGGTAAGCACCATGCTGCATAGATCGCATCTTGCGATCTAGGCAGCACACGTTTATTCGTCTTCCATGCGTTGCTCGTACTGAAGCCTTTTTGATGGCGAGCAACGTAGTTATCATAGGTGTTTTAGGGTTAGCATTGTTCTTTGTATCATATGCTATCGTCGTGCAACCCTTAGGCATCTAGATGCCCTTACGCCTATCACGGGTGTAAGGGCAGCACCCCGCTTGATCATTATTTAGTAGATCCGATCCGTTATGATTGCTCCTTGTTCTTCAAGGATTAGTTTAATATATGCATTGTTAGGCCTTACAAAGGGTTGGAGGATCCAGCGGCGTGTAGGGTGTCGTTTGATAGCCCTAGACAGGACGTTCCGAGGATCAACTTCGTGTTGGTTTTTAGGCCCTGTCTAGGATCGGCTTACGATCACCGTACGCGAGCGCGAGGCCCAATCACGAGTAGGATGTTCCGATTATGCGGTGAAAACCCCAAATCGTAGTAGGTCGCTTTAGCTTTATCTTGATCAAGCAGGACCACCATCTGATCGTACACCTCGTACGTATCATGGGTGGATCGGCTCTTTGAGCCGATTCACAAGACAACCCGAGAGCCGATCGAGACTCGTATTTAACGTTTACGTGTATGCCATGCAGGAAACTAAGCAAGGCATCATCCAACACCTTCCTGACCAGGTATAGGTCAGGTGGCACGCCCTTGCATCAGCATCGGACGAGATTGACAACCTCATTGTTAAGTTGGGGCAAAATATTTTGATTGTGTTGTACAGGTTCCACGTTGGTGCCGGAATCCCTGGTGTTGCGCCGCACTACACTCCTTCACCAACAACCTTCACGTGGCTTTCATCTCCTACTGGTTCGATAACCTTGGTTTCTTACTGAGGGAAAACTTGTCTGTTGTGCGCATCACACCTTCCTCTTGGGGTTCCCAACGGACGTG
>NC_061514.1:260199694-260222423 GCF_022539505.1 Lolium rigidum
TACCGTGGTATGTGGTCTCTTATGAACTCATTCATATGCTTGCAAGACATTAGACGACATTCCACCGAGAGGGCCCGGAGTATATCTATCCGTCATCGGGATGGACAAATCCCACTATTGATCCATATGCCTCAACTCATACTTTCCGGATACTTAATCCCACCTTTATAGCCACCCATTTACGCAAGTGGTGTTTGGTGTAATCAAAGTACCTTTCCGGTATAAGTGATTTACATGATCTCATGGTCATAAGGACTAGGTAACTATGTATCGAAAGCTTATAGCAAATAACTTAATGACGAGATCTTATGCTACGCTTAATTGGGTGTGTCCATTACATCATTCATATAATGATATAACCTTGTTATTAATAACATCCAATGTTCATGATTATGAAACTAATCATCCATTAATCAACAAGCTAGTTTAAGAGGCATACTAGGGACTTCTTGTTGTCTACATATCACACATGTACTAATGTTTCGGTTAATACAATTCTAGCATGATATATAAACATTTATCATAAACATAAAGATATAAATAATAACCACTTTATTATTGCCTCTAGGGCATATCTCCTTCAGTAGGTGGCACCAAAAGACCACTATCATTATAATCATCATAAATAGGAGGCAAAGTATCATCAAAGAAAATTTTCTCCTCAATGCTTGGGGGACTAAAAAGATCATGAAAACCAGCTTCCCCAAGCTTAGAACTTTCTATATCATTATCAACAATGGTGTTCAAAGCATTCATGGTAATATGTTCCATGGGTTTTTTAATTTTCGCATCAAACCATCTATGTCTTAAATCAGGAAATAAAATAAGAAGCTCATTGTTGTCCATTATGCCTAACTAGTGTAAACAAGAAACAAAAAGATGCAATTGCAGGATCTAAAGGAAATAGCTTCGAGCACACACACAACGGCGCCAGAAAAGTACTTTACCTGAGACCGGAGTATGAGAGCCTTTTACCTTTCCTCCCCGGCAACGGCGCCAGAAAATAGCTTGATGTCTACGGGAGCTTCTATTCTTGTAGACAGTGTTGGGCCTCCAAGAGCAGAGGTTTGTAGAACAGCAGCAAGTTTCCCTTAAGTGGATCACCCAAGGTTTATCGAACTCCGGGAGGAAGAGGTCAAAGATATCCCTCTCATGCAACCCTGCAACCACAAAGCAAGAAGTCTCTTGTGTCCCCAACACACCTAATAGGTGCACTAGTTCGGCGAAGAGATAGTGAAATACAGGTGGTATGAATAAGTATGAGCAGTAGTAACGCAGCAGTAGTAACGCAGTAAAACAGTAATCAAGCAGCGATAGCAGTATTTAGGAACAAGGCCTAGGGATTACACTTTCACTAGTGGACACTCTTAACATTGATCGCATAATAAATAACTCTTTCTCATATGTGCTACATACACTCTTTTGTTGGATGACAAACACCAGTCGTTGTGTAGGGCTACAAGAGCACCTCAATGCCGGAGTTAACAAGCTCCACAACATTCGATGTTCATATTTAAATAACCTTAGAGCATAATAGATCATTGCAAAATAAACCAAGAACTAACATAGCGCACACACTGTCCAAATTACACTATGAAGGAGGAATAGATCACATCAATACTATCATAATGATAATTAACTCCACAATCTACAAGAGATCATGATCATAGCCTACGACAAGAACCACACGGTGCACACACTAGTCACCTTTACACCATGCAGGAGGAATAGACTACTTTAATAACATCACATGAGTAGCACACAACTAGCTAGCGAGAGCGCGCATGGCGCATTTCGCCTGACGCCGACGAAGAAAGGTATGTACGGCGCCATGGCACTCATCACCATGACGCGTGTGTCGTGCAAAATAACGCCGGCCATTTCCACGTTTCCTGCGACGCCTAAAGGACGACGCCCACGTTGATCTTTGCTAAGAGAAGAAAGAGCTAATTGCACTCGAGGTACAACAACTTGTTAGGTGGGTGCATTTTGGTACAACATGTTGCAACTTGTGGTCAAGCAGTACAATAACTTATCCACCAGGTGCAAATTAGTACAAAATCAGTCTAGGAACAACACGTGGCATTATCATTTTATAAGACAAACCTCCATATATCTTCTTCTTGTAGCCGTTGTCCTCGCCCTTTTTCCTCCAGTTTATCTCGCCGCCGGTACTTCCTATTTCCTGTCAGCCGCGCCTAACACGAGACCGAGCCCTACACGTTGCTCCAGTGTTGCAGGAACGGTCCAACCCAACGTCACCATTCAACGTAGGAGTATGTGTATGTCCTTTGTTTTTGTTTTTCTTTTTGCTTTCGAGAAACCACCATGTATTTTTTTCCTTGACATCATTATGGACAAACTGCCTACCAAGAACCAAATGAGGTATTTCAGCTTCAAACGAGCGCCCCGGAGAAGATATGCTTAGAGCATCAGAGGCGTCAAATTTCAGCGCGCTAAAATCGGTTTGCAGGCGCACCATCTGCATATAGCGCGCGAAGATAGATTTTCCTCGAACGCGTAAAACATAGGTGAGGCAAAGTAGAAAAAATCAACCCAGCAGGCACGCTAAACATAATTTTGCAAACAAATAAAAGAATCTAGAAACTTAACATGAATATTTTTATTACGGATTTACATTTAGCATAAAAGTCTAGTGCAGAAAACAAACTAGTGGAGGAAATAAACTAGGAAAGCTAAACATTTTTATTTTCACGGCGATGATCTAGAAATTGCCATCTTCTTCGAAGGCCGATAACGCCAACGACGTGGTTAGGAATTCATCCAGACAACGGTCGTCGCCGTCGATGATCGTGAAGGGCCCCTCCCTCTTTGCGACGCGATGAACGCCTTCTTCCAACGGACCTCCATCTTTGCCACCTTCTTCGCCGCACGTTCGGCCCCCTTCTGCGCGCCTCCTCGTCCTGGACGTCCTGCAGGGAAGGCTTGGCCCCATGCTTCCATGGCGCGTACGCCCGCCTCTGCTATGTCGATACAGCGGCGGAGCTGGCGACGGCGCTGCTCAACGCTGACCAGGTTCTAGACAGAAACGTCGGCCACGAACTCCGCTTCCGCGAGGGTACGACAGTCGTGGAAGTTGAAGGTGGCGTCCGGGCGCCCAAGCCGCCACGCGGCGGCATCATACGTGCGTGCACCGAGCTCCGCCTTGTCGAACGTCCCGACGACGATGCACTCGCAGGCGGACCGGATCTCTGCATAGAACCTTCCGCTCGGGCGTGAGCGCACGCCGGTGAAACCCGTTTGGTTTGCGCGCGGAGGCATGGCACGGGCGGCGCTGGTGGGCGGCGCTGCGAAGCTGTTAGCGGCGCGTGGTGAGGAAGGGGAAAAGGGCGCGCTGAAGGGGTGGCAGTTGGCAGCACGCGCGCGCTTCATTTGTAGAGCATGCGCTCAACAATGTCCCAAATTTACCACGCGTGGCACCACTTTCTCCCTTGCACCCAAAGTTTTTAGAGCGCGCGCGATTTTCCCACCTCCAGCAGCCCGCGCGGTCTTCCGCACGCTAAACTAGTAGTTATTTTAGCGCGGAAGCGTTATGCTCTTAGAGACAACTAGCAAATAAAGGCGCGGCGTGCCACTATTTTGTTAATGTTTTTTGCTTAATAAGAATTGGTATTTTCTTTCTTGTGTATGGTTTTGGACAAATGTGGCTGTAATTGTGGTGGAAGTATTTGGTGTGGACTGCTTTGAGTCCAAAAAGAGAAAAAAATATTGCCTGGCACGGCGGCACGCGCCGCCTTTTTCGTAGACATGAGCTGAAAAGAAAAAAATGACTTTATGTTGCAAGCTAGATTGGTCTGCGGCGACGAGAGGGGATATTCCGCAACTAGTTGCGCCCGCACCTCATTTTTGTTGTGACACTTCCAAGTGTCCAAAAAATGCAAACTAAAATTCTAGACATACATTGTGTTGTGTCTTGTGCATCTGTGAAGTTTCATCCAAAAATATATCAAAATGTGGCCTACACAAAAAAGAACAAATGATCTGTAAATAGTACGTGACACTATTTACGTATGTCTATTTCTTTTTTACACAAGTCACATTTTGACATAATTTTGAATGAAACTTCACAGATGCACAAGACACAACACAATGTATGTCTAGAATTTTAGTTTGCATTTTTTGAACTCTTAGAAGTGTCACAACAAAATATGGGGTGCGGGCGCAACTAGTTGCAAATGAGAGTTTCCCGGCGACGTGTAGCGCATAGATATATCTAGAGGTAACTACACTACTATCTTGAATGGTGAGGAGGTACACCTATGAAATGAATGGCAACGGGACGGCGTACAGGAGGGCTCATGGATTACGATACGATATGTATACGTAGTGTACTGGCATTGTTAATTTCTAAAAAAATGTCTTTGGGTGTATGCATTAATTTGTAATACCAACCTGGTGCATTGCATATCAAGACACATGACTATGAGTTTGATGAAGTGCATGAGCTTCTACCATTGTTACCGGCTTTTGATTTCGCCAGCAATAATGAAGGCAAACCACAGAAAAAATATATAATTCATGTATATAGCTTGAACATTTCAAGAAGGATACACAACTGACTCACTTTCGTTTCCCAAAACTCTGTAGACTTGCAAAAGGAAAATTTATTGCCCACTCCGACCAAGACGGAACTTCTACAAAAAAAAAAGGGTTTTTTATTTTCGTGCCCTCGGTTTCTTAGTTGTACTCAGTTTTTCTCAGTTTTTTAGTTTTTTCTCAGTTTTTCCTAGACCCTTGTCTGAAACCCGCAGAAGGAGGTCGGACGGTAGGATTCCCGTTTCGTTAACCGTTCCGTGCTGACGTGTGGGGCCACGTCATGTAGGGCCGTGTTGCGTGGGGCTGGTAGAAAAGGACCGCGTGGGACAAGACGATACCGCGTTTGGTTGTACGTGAGCAGGAGCTGGGTTCTGTCTCTCTCGACCCAAATTGGCATATCCCTTTTTAAGAGCACATTTTTCCCCTCTTTCTCTCTGTCTTTTTTCACCAAACTATTATCAAATCTAGAGAAGTTTCAATTTTTGTCTTTCTTCAATTATTTATTCCTTTTGGTCCTCGTTTTTTTGCTCAATATGGCAGCAAATCTAGTACTCCCTCTAGTCCATATTAATGACCTCACCAATATCTTGGTTCATATGTACTCCCTCCGTGCATGTGTATAATATGTTTTGGTTTTTTCTTTAATTCATCTACTTTAGTTTGTATCTAATCTAGGTTTTAGTGTGTAGATTCACACTTTTTAGTTTAAATGCAGTCCACTCTAAAAACATATAAGCAATCAAGGGTGCCCAACAATCAAGTATAGTAGAAAATGGATCGATAATAGGTAGATAATAAGCTGCATACAACTACCAAAATAAGGTTCTTAGGTTCTTGACAACACCAACATATTAACAACAACAAAATAAAAAGCTGCTTTGCAGCAGCAGCACACGTCCTGGACTCCGCCTACTCCATCTGGCTCCTCCTCCAGTTCTTGCTCCCCTGTCCCTTGATCTTGGACACCTTGGGCTTGATCGGAGGCATGCGCCCGGCAGCGATCTCCACCCGCTGGAAGTTGCGGAGGTGAATGCCGAGCGCCTTGTGCTTGGCGCGGAAGAAGTAGACGTTCACTATCACACCGACCTTGGGGAAGGTCCTTCCGATGTCCTCGACATGTGTGAGGAGGCAGTTGAAGTCGGTGCCACCGAGTCTCCTAGTGCAGAAGGGGCACTTGTAGACACCTTTGATGAAGTAGGAGGCGAACTGGCCGACCTGCAACCTCCACAGCACCTGTCGAGCCTTGGTGTGCTGTTCCTCCTCGTCGCTGCCGACGTCGCTGCCAGACACCTGATCCATATCAAACGGAAAGTATGAGTGAATGAGTTGCAACATAACAAAGTTAGGAAAAACAGAGGCAGCCTTAGTTAGATTGAACACAATTATATATCTACAGGGACGGGGTTAGCGAACCAAAGCTCATGCACAACATATTTGTACACAGCAATGGTCACTGAACCCGCTCTGTACAAATTTGTGCCCAATGATTTATCATAGGCAAAGAAACGAATTCCAGATCTGAATAAATTAACCGAACGATCGAACCCCAAATCTTAACCCCAAATCTTAACTGATTGAGATCCCATGATTACTTGCATAAATCAAGAAGGGATCGAATCAAAATGGAATAAAATCAGCGCAAATATTAATCCAATACTCATCCTACCTACAAATCGGCAAGTAATCATGGAACCAGCAAAAATAGGGTTGAAAAAACAAGGGAAGGGGAACAACGAGGGAGCAAACCGTAGTTACCTCGTTCCAACGGTCTTCCATGCAGGTGTCGTATGGGTTCGCCGGACAGTGGTACGGCACCTCCTCGTAGGGGTCCCATTCCGACGGGATCTGACTGCCACCGGCGGGAGCCTCCGATGCACCGGCGGGAGCCGGCAATGCACCGGCGGCGGCGACGGCCGTAGAGGGGACGGCGCCGAAGATGGAGGCGCCGTCCTTAGAGGGGACGGCTTCGAGGACGGAGGACGGATTCGCATTCTCCTTGTCCATCGCCGGCAGAGGAGAGGGAGATGGTTTTTTTTGCTTTGGAGAAGAAGATGGGACGTGAGAGGCGGCGTTGCGTGAGGGAGTGAGAGTGACAGTGAGATAGTGCAAGGAGGCGAATAGGGAGATGCATCTATAAAGGTGAGGGATCGTAAATGCGACCCGCGTTCTACGCATGCACGGTTGCATGTTTGCACGTCTTCGACTTCTGCACCGCGACACGCGTCCACGATTGCACGTCTTCAACTTCTGCACCGCGACCCGCGTCCTACGCGTCAACAATTGCACCTCTTCCACTTCTTCACCGCAACACGCATCCTCGATTCTAACCCTCAAAATTTAGATATACTTAGGTATACCCTCGAGTCTTATACTAGCATTTTTTGTGTGCTCAGTTTTCCCCTTGAGTGCTAATACTGGCTAGTGTAATATACTCAGTTTTACCCTCAAGTGGTTGGTCAACAGAGAGTCAACAAATGAGATTAAGCTATCTAATTGAGTCATTTCATGCGCAAAAAATTCTAAAAAAGATAAAACCATAGTGACACTTACTCATGGAGTCTTCTTACGCGACCTGCCACGTTGGGAACCATAACAATCATAGATAAATCAAATTTTACCACAAATTACCACTTCTCAAATCACCTAGTAGCTATGAAGGTGCATGACTTTTCACAATAAGCCCTTGCCAAAACAATTTTCCCCAAAACATACTTTGTCTGAATGAGGCCACAATTTTCACACTCATGTATATTTGTATTGCAAATAGTTTGAGGTAGGCCAAGATGGGTTTCATTGTAGAAAACACGCATTTTCCATTTAAATCTCATGTTTGAATCTCTTAGTCTGTTTACTACTCACGTGTCATTGGTTTCTTGATACTACTCAGTTTTGCCCTCTCCCTTCACAAATTCTCACAGGGGACGCCCAACCTTGCCCTATTGGTCTAGACCTTGTCACGTGGATCGTGCCCTCTGACCGTTGATCGTATGATCTAACGGGCAGGATAACCCCTTTCTCTCTCTGACCGGGGTCACCACCCTCTCTCTCTCTCCGTCGGCGGCTAGTTTCCACCCTCTATATGTATTATTTTTCACGCGCCAAAAATTATGAACTCTTTTAGGCATTACTTTTATAGTTTGGGATACAGTTTTGGTTATTTTAAACGTCCCAAAAGTAATATAATTTTGGTATAAACACGAGGCATACATATTTGTGGGATTTCGGTGAATGGATTATTTATCACCCCTCTAACAATTATCAACTTTCTTTAGCATTCCTTTTCTTTTAGGGAATATAGTTTGGGATATAGTTTTGGTACTTTCAAACGTTCCAAAAGTGGTATAATTTTGTTATAAACACGAGGCATACATATTTGTGGGACTTCGGTGAATGAATTATTTATCACCCATCTAACAATTATCAACTTTCTTTAGCATTCCTTTTCTTTTAGGGAATATAGTTTTGGTAATTTGAAACGGCCCAAAAGTGGTATAATTTTGGTATAAACATGAGGCATATATATTTGGCATAACTGTAGGATTTCGGTGAATGGATTATTTATCACCCCTCTAACAATTATCAACTTTGTTTACCATTCCTTTTCTTTTAGGGAATATAGTTTGGGATATAGTTTTAATTTCAAACGTCCCAAAAGTGGTATAGTTTTGATATAAACATGAGGCATACATATTTGTGGGATTTCGGTGAATGCATTATTTGTCACCCCTCTAACAATTATCAACTATCTTTAGCATTTCTTTTCTTTTAGGGAGTATAGTTTTGGTAATTTGAAACGGCGCAAAAGTGGTATAATTTTGGTATAAACATGAGGCATACATATTTGGCATATTTGTGGGATTTCGGTGAATGGATTATTTATCACCCCTCTAACAATTATCAACTTTCTTTAGCATTCCTTTTATTTTATGGAATATAGTTTTGGTTATCTGAAACATCCCAAAAGTGGTATAATTTTGGTATAAATATGAGACATACATATTTGTGGGATTTCAGTGAATGGATTATTTATCACCCCTCTAACAATTATCAACTATCTTTAGCATTCCTTTTCTTTTAGGGAATATAGTTTTGGTTACTTGAAACGTCCCAAAAGTTGTATAATTTTGGTATAAACATGAGATATACATATTTGTCGGATTTCGGTGAATGCATTATTTGTCACCCCTCTAATATCAACTATCTTTAGCATTCTTATATTCCCTAACACGTACTTTTTTCGGTGAATGCACACACTAACTTTGAAAACAACTACAAGTACATGTAACAGAATAATGGATTTGTAACAAGAGATCCCTTGTAACAACTTCTAGCGCCTCATGAGCAACGATAAGAATCCGATCGCAATTGTACAACAAAAAAACAACCAGCCATCAGATTAGCTTGCATCTTCAACTCGATCAGCTGCCTTAACTGCTTGTTTATTTTCTTCAGTTCTCCATTCACTTCCACCAGTTCTGCATTGGCAGCATTAGGCATAATCGGAAGGGCCCTAATCGGAACGGCTCCTCTCTCCGCCGCATTCTCTACAGCAAGCCCCCCCTCCCAAATTGCGCTCCCCAATAGCGCCAATTGATTCCTGCAATTGAAACCTCTGAACGTACACATCGATCCACTCGAAATGCCTGCATTTCTGCAGGATCTGAAAACAACAACGTGAACCCTAAATCCCAAATTCGAGGGAATAACAAGAAAATCGAGAGAAAACAGAGCAATTGGAGCGAGATCTAACCTTATCCCCATCTCTATATGGCAAGCTCCCGCATGAAAGGAACTCACGTCCACGGTTGCCGTTGTCGTCCGTCTTACAGATCGACAGCTTCAGAGGCTCCTGGCATGGGAAGTCAGGGCATCTTGTCAAAGGCACGGGTCCATACTGCGGCCATGAAGAACGGGAGGTCGAAGAGAAACTAGACATCACCCGCCTACCGGAGAAGGGCTGCCGCTGGCGGAGAAGAAGAACAATGGGGCGCGGGGAAAGAAAGGGGAAGCAATGGCACGGGCACGGGCGCAAGGCTGGCTCAGGCTCCCATTTTGCTACGGTCACCTGGGTAAGATGTGGGTCCGGTGCGCTAGCGTGGACAAGTTGTGGGTCCCACGATAATCTGGATAAGTGGAGACGTGTCCACTGCGGGGCACCAACAGCGGCCCCACTAATGGTCAACTTAACGGGATTCCTCCCTCCGAGCTCCTTGCGAGAGTTTCAGATAAGGGCTTGGGGAAACCTGAGGAAAAACTAAGCGGCTGAGGAAAACTAAGCACAACTAAGAACTCGAGCGCACGGAAATAGAAAATCCAAAAAAGGGTGATTGGCTTTGCTGAAATAATAATGAAGGTGAAACAGGGTAAACCTATTTATTATAAACTACTGGTTAATTTTTAAAGGTAAGAACCAGACTAATGGTCTGCATTTCTTTTAACACTGAAACTCTCTTCAAAGAAACAAATGTACCCAAATTTGGCGTGGAACTCAATAGATACGTGGTCAATTTCGTTGCACCCTTCCATCGTGGCACTCTGCAGCCATCAACACATCATAAATCATCGACTTACCTCATGTTCGTTGTGATGTCAAACAATACTTGTTGTACAACAGTAATCGATGATAATGAGGTGGGGATAGAGCGATATGCAAGGAAAATATTTTCTATTTGCAAAGGATATTCGAAATCAAAGTGAAAATGATTTTTTTTTTGAAAACACAGTACAACGCAGACGCTCACAAACACGCACGTACAAACACCCCTATGAACGCACGCACACCCTACCTATATGAGCACCTCCGAGAGACTGAGCCGACATATCTTGAGATTTTTCATAGTGCATAATAAAGGTCAATGCCAAAAGTAGAAGAAACCTGATTGTTCATGGTTTTTTTTTAAATGACAGCAGGAGAGCCGTTGTTTCATTGCATTAGTGGAATTGTTCATGCTGTTCTTGCAACAGTACACTTGCATAGATTGAAGTGACAGTACACTTGCATAGATTGCAACAGTACACTTGCATAAATCTGTAAGACTCATTTGTAAATATCAATCATTGAACGCTTGAAGCATTGAACACTTGCAGTAGCCGTCAGCGGAGAGCTGAGTTAAATCGGTAAGATGTAATGAAAATAATTTAAATTGTACTGCAATTGATATGACTTATGCACCAATATACTTGGCTCACACAAAAAATCTACTATACAGCGGAGATAGATCAAAAGGGAATGGCCAACTACATCAAGAAAACTGAAGGGCAAAAATAAAGGGTGTAAGAAATGAACAAACCTTTTACCGACCATGAAGAACTTCCCTGTAGAGAAGAACTGAGAGGAAGTTCAGATGATCCAAGCAAAAGTAACAAAAAAGAACTAAAAACTCGATTACTGCTCGATCAAATGTGACGAAAGGAAAATAAACCTTGCGAGCGGTGTACGATGTGTAACCGCGGCGACGTGCTAGGGGGTCTCGCGAGCGGACTTGATGGTGGGAGCATCCTTGCCCGCGGCTTCCTCCCTGTGGACATCGCCGACCCTACCAGCTTGTTCAGGTCGAGCCCCTCAGGGATCTTGTGGCTGCCCCACCCCGTCAACAACTCTCCCTCCCTGCCTAGCATGTCTCAGACCCCACACCGTCCTGTGAAGAGTAACACAACGTAAGAGAGAGAAAGAGCGGAAACATCTGGCCACCTGCATGTTAGTGGGATGTGTCTAGGGGACGGCTGGAAGTGGACAACAGCAGCGCGTGGAGGCTGTCCATGAAACACATGGATATGGCCGCTGCTCCAGCACTGTGTTGGGCATAGGCCATGGCAGCACACGGAGATAGCCGACCAGGCCCGCAGAGATGACGGACCGTCCATGGCGCCCGTAGCTATGCCGACGTCGGTAAGAACCGGCGAAAAATCCATAGTTGGGGGTGGGGAAAAGGAGATTGGAGATTGGAAGGAGCTTAGGGAAAGAGATCTCAAGGTAGCTCGCTTGGAGCAGGGGGTCATAGGACCAAATGGGCCAGCAGATTGGCCAGACCCGGACCGCGCCAAGTTTCCTAACACAACAACGCCACCTGCCCGCGCTAAAAGATAAGATACGCACCGCGTCAAGCCGCGGCGCGCATTAACGCCAACTACCCACACTTAAAGAGCAGGAAGAATCTGCCCACGGCCAGTGCCCCCACCACTGCAACATCGGCCACCAGCAGATGCCCCCCACCAACGGCTCCTCCATTGACAGGAACCGAATCACGGGCAGCGACAGCAAGCCACACAGATCGACAGCCCGATCCACGAACCATCACATGAAATATGAACTGGACTGAGGAAAAAAGATCCGACGCCGAAAAGAAGGAAGAAAGGAAGGGGACGAACGGAGAATACAGAGGTGAAAAAGTTGCCAAAAAAGAATAAAGAAGGACACCTATCGAAGAGGCGATAGCCCACCACTGCACCGCTTTACCGCACAACAACGGCACATGCAGAAGAAAATATTACATGCACCCAGAAGTAGACAACACGTGGAAAATAAAATGGAGCTAAAATAGGAAGGAAAATCAAGGTGTCCCAAGAAGTACGCACGAAACCGGACGGATGCACAACATCACACGTGTCAGCAAATGACATAGGCAAAAACTAAACCAAAAAAATTGAGAAAAAAGGAAGCTCATTGCATTAGTGGAATTGTTCATGCCCTTCTTGCAATAGTACACTTACATAGATTGAAGTGATAGAAAGGACAAGGCGATGTTAGAAATGGTGATAAAAAGAAAAGAAATCTGCGCGTTACGAAGCGCATCAGCTTATATATCATGCACTGAACACTTGCAGCCATCCGAGCTGAGTTAAATCTGTAAAGACTTAAATATCAAGCATTGAACACTTGCAGTAGCCGTCAGCAGAGAGCTGAGTTAAATCGGTAAGTTGTAATGAAAATAATTTAATTTGTACTGCAATTGGTATGACTTACTCACCAATATACTTGGCTCACACAAAAAAATCTACTATACAGCGGCGATAGGTCAAAAGGGAACGACCAAATACAACAAGAAAAGTGAAGGGCAAAAAGAAAGGGTGTAAGAAATGAACAAACCTCTTACCGACCATGAAGATATTCCATGTAGAGAAGAACTGAGAGGAAGTTCATATGATCCAAGCAAAAGTAACCAAAAAAGAATCGAAAACTCGATGACTGTTCGACCAAATGACCAAAGGAAAATAAACCTTGCGAGCGGTGTACGATGTGTACCCGCGGCGGCATGCTAGGAGGTCTCGCGAGCGGACTTGACGGTGGGAGCATCTTTGCTCGCGGCTTCCTCCATGTGGACATCACCGACCCTCCCAGCTTGTTCAGGCCGAGCCCCTTAGGGATCTTGTGGCCGCCCCACCCAGTCAACAACTCTCCCTCCCTGCCTGGCATGTCCCAGACCCCACACCATCCTGTGAAGAACAACAAAGCGTAAGAGAGAGAAAGAACGAAAACATCCGGCCACCTGTGGGATGTGTCTAGGGGACGGCTGGAAGTGGACGATGGCAACGCATGGAGGCTGTCCAGGAAACACACGGATATGGCCGCTGCTCCAGCACTGTGTTGGGCATAGGCCATGGCAGCACTTGGAGAGAGCCGACCAGGCCCGCAGAGATGACAAACTGTCCATGGCGCCTGTAGCTAGGCCGACGTCGGTAAGAACCGACGAAAAATCTATAGTTGGGATGGAGGAAAAGGAGATCGGAGACCGTAAGGAGCTTAGGGAAAGAGATCTTAAGGTAGCTCGCTTCGAGAAGGGAGTCGTAGGACCAGACGCGCCAGCAGATTGGCCAGATCCGGACCGTGCCAAGCTGCCTCGCGCAAGAACGCCGCATGCCCGTGCTGAAAGAGAAGATACGGACCGCGCCAAGCCGCGTAGCGCATTAACGCTGCCTACCCACGCTGAAAGAGCAGGACGAATCCGCCCACAGCCAGCACCCCTACCACTGCAATGTCGGCCACCAGCAGACGCCCCCACCAACGGCTCCTCCATCGACAGGAACAGAATGACGGGTAGCGGCAGCAGACCACACAGATCGACGGCTCGATCCCCGAACCATCACATGAAATCCAAACTGAAGTGAGGAAAAAAAGATCCGACGGCGTAAAGAAGGAAGAAAGGAAGGGGACGAACGGAGAATAACAGAGGTGAAAAAGTAGCAAAAAAAGAATAAAGAAGGACACCTATCGAAGAGGCGACGGCCCACCACCGCACCGCTTTACCGCACAACAACGGCACAGGCATAAGAAAATATCACATGCACCCAGAAATAGACACCACGTGGAAAATAAAATGGAGCTAAAATAGGAAGGAAAAACAAGGTGCCCCGGAAGTATACACGAAACCGGACGGATGCACAACATCACACGTGCCAGCAAATGACATAGGTGAAAAATAAACCAAAAATCTGAGAAAAAAGGAAGCTGTTCAGGTTTAATATAGTAGTTATTTCAGTGTTTGGTTAGAGAGGAGTAACAGAACCAACTTGTTTTTCAAGAGGGAATATACGCTCTATATTTGGAATCCACTTGTTCTACTGAATCGGTGGAATGTGGTGGAATGGCTTGCTAAGAACGCCATCGTGCAACTGTCAAAGGGAAAAACGCATTAGCCTAGCAACCAAACCCTCTCCCCCTCATCTATCCCAATAGCGACTGCCATCGGGCTACCGGGCACGACGACAAGAGGAGCCAGGTGGGCCGATGGCAGGTACCAGGCGCGGCGGCAACGAGAGCGACGATGGGTCCTAGGTACGGTGGCGGGAGTGATGATTGGTCCCAGACGGGCCGACGGCGACAACGGGTCTCTATATGTTTTTGACAATATCTGCTTCTCTAGGTCTCTGTATTTTTTTGCTTTGAAAAAATATATGAAATAAATATGGCACAGCTCAGTTTCGTCCATTTCCACTCTGTTTTCACCGCTACATTTATGCATTGTTACCATCCTACTCTCCAGGGCAAACAGCACACTGAGCGATCAAAAGGAGAAGGTGATCGATTTGTCATGCAAGCATTTTCCAATCTACTCAGATTCCTAGCTTTTTTTTCTACTCCCTCCAGTTAATATTAATGGACTCTAGTTTATCTAGATTCGCATGTATCTAGTTAAGTTTTTAGACTAAATGCATATGTATCTAGATAAAGTGAAGTCCATCATAATATGAAGCGGAGGGAGTACATAGAAAATCTACCACCGTGAGGCCAAAATGAAACACCGTATCTTGTGGATGAAGACAGGATTTGGTGCCTAATCAGCGGTGGATTTGTGGATAACATTAACAACCAGCCATGACGTGAACCTCGTGCAACGAAAATGCGTGGTCGTTCTGCTCCGAATCAGATCCTTTCACGTGTAAATTTTTGTCCCGAACCTTGTGGGCGAAAGGTACCATCATCACGTTCGACGCAGCAAATCTAAACCAGAATTCAGGATGGTGCTTGTGTCATGAGTCGGTCGTTCACTTTCCACATCGGCCGGAGAAAACATGAGGGCTATCCACAAATTTATCCACAGCTAGCAAGTCAGCCTCCCTTTGGCAATCGCGGCTGCTTGCAATTAGTTTGTGTTAATCCGGAGACGCCTTTCTCATCCCGCTTTCTCACTCAGAACGCGTGACACCAGCCACCTACTAGTGTACTACGATCATACTAGTATGATGATCGAGTATGATCTTGGCTTTATGTAGGTGTTCTGCATGCCTTTTCTGGGTCGTAATTGTCTAGGCTCCTTTCGGCCTTTCCGGATCCCAACATGTGACCGAATCAGGTCCATATCGTATCAAATCAGTTGGAACCAGTATCAGGCTTCCATTTTGGATAAGGATTTCAAATGCATGCTCCTTTTGGTGGAAAAGGAGAGCATCAGATCGAGGACAATGGGAGCTGCTTGCGTGGTGGAGTTGGTGCGTGCGTGGCTAGCTCTGCTTTTTGTACATTTCTCACACGCTCTTCTGGTTTGCTCCCGATTATGTGACGCGCTACTGAACGCTGCTGTGATGTGTTGGTTGATCTATCATGTTTACAAGTTTATGTCAGGTTCAGGAGTTAACGAATATAGAGTCAATAATACTGACGTTGAGTTAATAAAAGAGGGTCCAGCTACCAACGTCCACAACCCTTCTAGTACGTGAAAACGGGGAGGAAAGGTCTTGTACTCTTGTACCCAAAGATGACGAGGCGATCGCGTCGGGTGTTGGCACCTGGCCGCGAGACTGTCCACACGCGGCAGCATGCCATGCCAGTGCGCTTGGCAACTCAGATACGGAGTATGCTGACGACTGACGAGGTACGTAGCAAAAACCAACCATATCTACGTTCTAGAAGAAATCAGCGTGACGATGATGTGATACACTATACCTGTCCATCGCGACAAGTATAGTGGTTGAGGAAATGGATAATGCAGGATTAATGAGCATACAAGTTGATGCACCGGAGCTGGGGAGGGTGGTACAAGAGGCGCCGCCGGAAAAGTGCTGATATGTGGTCACACTGCCGGCGTACCGATCTTCTTCAAATGTACTGCTTCCTCCCCGGATCTACTTACATGTAATCGATTTAGATAAAATATAGGCTAGCTAAAAGTACATCTAGAATTATTGTCAGCGAATACGTTTCTGCCTAGATGGGTATTGGCGTTGGAGTGCATCTCGGCGTCTGCGCCGAACGTCGCCGCCGAAAGCGGCGCCCTGGTACAAACGCGACTTGCATACGAGCACCATCTCCTCGGTGGTGACGATCATGCGTCAGGCATTTCCACTCCCTCTCGGAAATACGAAATTCAGTAGACGTAGTACGTATGCACGTTCTAGAAGAAAGCAAAATGGGACGAAAAATATGGTGGTTGAGGAAACGGATGACGCAGAACGGCCTAAAAGTTGATGCATGGGTGATGGGTCGTCAGTCGTCACGGTGCCGGGAGAGCGCGCGCGGCAGCCAGCGCGACAAATCCTCAGCGCCAGCCAGGAGACCACCGCCGAGGCGCCGACGGCTCGTTGTACCATCCAAGAAGCCTCAGGTCAAAAGATCTCAAACATACGTCGGACGTAATTGAAAGACATAGCGCCAATTTGATGGTCTACTTACACATCTACCGATCTTCAAATGTAGTATTCCTTCCATTCTAGAAAAAGATAGATATGATAGAAGCATTTAAATTTAGATAATTTTTCAACATTTTCTAAAAGTAGCATAAAACTCGCACTCCATAATTTATGGTCTGCTACTCCCTGGAGCATCTCCACCAATGAGCCTAAATTATAGCCGACATCAACATTGATAGTGCGCTATCAGGGACGCGGGCAAACACTACCGGTGTATTGGGAGAGGCGTCCCACACAGGCGCTCACAATACTGTCGTCCGAAAAATGCATATTTTTCTTTTGAAAATAACAAGATTTTCATGATTTAAACAATAATTCAAAACATTTGCATTAACACATAAATAGTTTTAAATAATAATCCAAATATATAAATAAAATTATTTGTATAAGAATTCAAATGAATTACAATTCAAATTGTTCAAAAATGTCGTGGTGTTTGATGGCGTGTAACTCACAAGTTCGTTGGGAACCCCAAGAGGAAGGTATGATACGCACAGCAGCAAGTTTTCCCTCAGAAAGAAACCAAGGTTTATCGAACCAGGAGGAGCCAAGAAGCACGTTGAAGGTTGATGGCGGCGGGATGTAGTGCGGCGCAACACCAGAGATTCCAGCGCCAACGTGGAACCTGCACAACACAACCAAAGTACTTTGCCCCAACGAAATAGTGAGGTTGTCAATCTCACCGGCTTGCTGTAACAAAGGATTAACCGTATTGTGTGGAAGATGATTGTTTGCGAGAAAACAGTAAAGAACAAGTATTGCAGCAGATTTGTATTTCAGTATAAAAGAATGGACCGGGGTCCACAGTTCACTAGAGGTGTCTCTCCCATAAGATAAAAGCATGTTGGGTGAACAAATTACAGTCGGGCAATTGACAAATAGAGAGGGCATAACAATGCACATACATGTCATGATAAATATAGTGAGATTTAATTGGGCATTACGACAAAGTACATAGACCGCCATCCAGTTGCATCTATGCCTAAAAAGTCCACCTTCGAGGTTATCATCCGAACCCCTTCCAGTATTAAGTTGCAAAGCAACAGACAATTGCATTAAGTATGGTGCGTAATGTAATCAACAACTACATCCTTAGACATAGCATCAATTTTTTATCCCTAGTGGCAACAGCACATCCACAACCTTAGAACTTTCTGTCACTGTCCTAGATATCAATGGAGGCATGAACCCACTATCGAGCATAAATACTCCCTCTTGGAGTTAAGAGCAAAAACTTGGCCAGAGCCTCTACTAATAACGGAGAGCATGCAAGATCATAAACAACACATAGGTAATAACTTGATAATTAACATAACATAGTATTCTCTATCCATCGGATCCCGACAAACACAACATATAGTATTACAGATAGATGATCTTGATCATGTTAGGCAGCTCACAAGATCCAACAATGAAGAATAATGAGGAGAAGACAACCATCTAGCTACTGCTATGACCCATAGTCCAGGGGTGAACTACTCACTCATCACTCCGGAGGCGACCATGGCGGTGAAGAGTCCTCCGGGAGATGAATCCCCTCTCCGGCAGGGTGCCGGAGGAGATCTCCAGAATCCCCCGAGATGGGATTGGCGGCGGCGGCGTCTCTGTAAGGTTTTCCGTATCGTGGCTCCCGGTACTGGGGGTTTCGCGACGGAGGCTTTAAGTAGGCGGAAGGGCAGGTCAGGAGGCGACGCGAGGGGCCCACACGACAGGGCCGCACGGCCAGGAGGTGGGCCGCGCCACCCTGGCGTGTCGCCGCCTCGTCGCTCCACTTCGTTACGTCTTCGGTCTTCTGGAAGCTTCGTGGCAAAATAGGACCCTGGGCGTTGATTTCGTCCAATTCCGAGAATATTTCGTTACTAGGATTTCTGAAACCAAAAACAGCAGAAAACAACAGAATCGGCTCTTCGGCATCTTGTTAATAGGTTAGTTCCGGAAAATGCACGAATATGACATAAAGTGTGCATAAAACATGTAGATATCATCAATAATGTGGCATGGAACATAAGAAATTATCGATACGTCGGAGACGTATCAGCATCCCCAAGCTTAGTTCTGCTCGTCCCGAGCAGGTAAAACGATAACAAAGATAATTTCTGAAGTGACATGCCATCATAACCTTGATCATACTATTTGTAAACATATTTAATGAATGCAGCGATCAAAACAATGGTAATGACATGAGTAAACAAGTGAATCATAAAGCAAAGACTTTTCATGAATAGTACTTCAAGACAAGCATCAATAAGTCTTGCATAAGAGTTAACTCATAAAGCAATAAATCAAAGTAAAGGTATTGAAGCAACACAAAGGAAGATTAAATTTCAGCGGTTGCTTTCAACTTGTAACATGTATATCTCATGGATAATTGTCAACATAGAGTAATATAACAAGTGCAATATGCAAGTATGTAGGAATCAATGCACAGTTCACACAAGTGTTTGCTTCTTGAGGTGGAGAGAGATAGGTGAACTGACTCAACATAAAAGTAAAAAAGAATGGTCCTTCAAAGAGGAAAGCATCGATTGCTATATTTGTGCTAGAGCTTTTATTTTGAAAACATGAAACAATTTTGTCAACGGTAGTAATAAAGCATATGAGTTATGAAAATTATATCTTACAAGTTGCAAGCCTCATGCATAGTATACTAATAGTGCCCGCACCTTGTCCTAATTAGCTTGGACTACCGGATCATCGCAATACACATGTTTTAACCAAGTGTCACAATGGGGTACCTCCATGCCGCATGTACAAAGGTCTAAGGAGAAAGCTCGCATTTTGGATTTCTCGCTTTTGATTATTCTCAACTTAGACATCCATACCGGGACAACATGGACAACGGATAATGGACTCCTCTTTAATGCATAAGCATGTGGCAACAATTATTATTCTCATATGAGATTGAGGATATATGTCCAAAACTGAAACTTCCACCATGAATCATGGCTTTAGTTAGCGGCCCAATGTTCTTCTCTAACAATATGTATGCTCCAACCATTAAGGTGGTAGATCTCTCTTACTTCGAGACAAGACGGACATGCATAGCAACTCACATGATATTCAACAAAGAGTAGTTGATGGCGTCCCCGAAACATGGTTATCGCACAACAAGCAACTTAATAAGAGATAAAGTGCATAAGTACATATTCAATACCACAATAGTTTTTAAGCTATTTGTCCCATGAGCTATATATTGCAAAGGCGAATGATGGAATTTTAAAGGTAGCACTCAAGCAATTTACTTTGGAATGGCGGAGAAATACCATGTAGTAGGTAGGTATGGTGGACACAAATGGCATAGTGGTTGGCTCAAGGATTTTGGATGCATGAGAAGTATTCCCTCTCGATACAAGGTTTAGGCTAGCAAGGTTATTTGAAACAAACACAAGGATGAATGGTGCAGCAAAACTCACATAAAAGACATATTGAAAACATTATAAGACTCTACACCGTCTTCCTTGTTGTTCAAAACTCAATACTAGATATTATCTAGACTCTAGAGAAACCAAATATGCAAACCAAATTAGCAAGCTCTAAGTGTTTCTTCATTAATGGGTGCAAAGTATATGATGCAAGAGCTTAAACATGAGCACAACAATTGCCAAGTATCAAATTATCCAAGACATTTTAGAATTACTACATGTAGCATTTTCCAATTCCAACCATATAACAATTTAACGAAGAAGAAACTTCGCCATGAATACTATGAGTAAAGCCTAAGGACATACTTGTCCATATGCTACAGCGGAGCGTGTCTCTCTCCCATAAAATGAATGCTAGGATCCATTTTATTCAAAAAAAACAAAAACAAAAACAAACCGACGCTCCAAGCAAAGTGCATAAGATGTGGCCGAATAAAAATATAGTTTCAGGGGAGGAACCTGATAATGTTGTCGATGAAGAAGGGGATGCCTTGGGCATCCCCAAGCTTAGACGCTTGAGTCTTCTTAGAATATGCAGGGGTGAACCACCGGGGCATCCCCAAGCTTAGAGCTTTCACTCTCCTTGATCATATTGTATCATACTCCTCTCTTGATCCTTGAAAACTTCCTCCACACCAAACTCGAAACAAATCATTAGAGGGTTAGTGGGCAATAAAAATTAACATGTTCAGAGGTGACACAATCATTCTTAACACTTCTGGACATTGCATAAAGCTACTGGACATTAATGGATCAAAGAAATTCATCCAACATAGCAAAAGAGGCAATGCGAAATAAAAGGCAGAATCTGTCAAAACAGAACAGTCCGTAAAGATGGATTTTATTGGGGCACCAGACTTGCTCAAATGAAAATGCCCAAATTGAATGAAAGTTGCGTACATATCTGAGGATCACTCACGTAAATTGGCATAATTTTCTGAGTTACCTATAGAGAATTAGACCCAGATTCGTGACAGCAAAGAAATCTGTTTCTGCGCAGTAATCCAAATCTAGTATTCACTTTACTATGAAAGACTTTACTTGGCACAACAAAACATAAAACTAAGATAAGGAGAGGTTGCTACAGTAGTAAACAACTTCCAAGACTCAAATATAAAACAAAAATACTGTAGTAAAAACATGGGTTGTCTCCCATAAGCGCTTTTCTTTAACGCCTTTCAGCTAGGCGCGAAAGTGTATATCAAGTAACATCAAGAGATGAAGCATCAACATCATAATTTGTTCTAATAATAGAATCATAAGGTAACTTCATTCTCTTTCCAGGGAAGTGTTCCATACCTTTCTTGAGAGGAAATTGATATTTAATATTACCTTCCTTCATATCAATAGTAGCACCAACGGTTCGAAGAAAAGGTCTTCCCAATATAATGGGGCAAGATGCATTGCATTCAATATCCAAGACAACAAAATCAACGGGGACAAGGTTATTGTTAACCATAATATGAACATTATCAATTCTCCCCAAAGGTTTCTTCTTAGCATTATCAACGAGATTAACATCCAGATAACAATTTTTCAATGGTGGCAAGTCAAGCATATCATAGACTTTCTTAGGCATAACAGAAATACTTGCACCAAGATCACATAAAGCATTACAATCAAAATCTTTGACCCTCATTTTAATGATGGGCTCCCAACCATCCTCTAGCTTTCTAGGAATAGAAGTTTCAAGTTTTAGTTTCTCTTCTCTAGCTCTTATGAGAGCATTTGTAATATGTTTTGTGAAAGCCAAGTTTACAGCGCTAGCATTGGGACTCTTAGCAAGCTTTTGTAAGAACTTTATAACTTCAGAGATGTGGTAATCGTCAAAATCTAAATCATTACAATTTAAAGCAATGGGATTATCATCCCCGAGGTTGGAAAAAATTTCAGCAGTTTTATCACAAGCAGTTTCAGCAGTTTTAGCAGTTTCAGGTAATTTTGCGCGCTTTGCACTAGGAGTAGAAACATTGCCAACACCAATTATTTTATCATTAATAGTAGGAGGTGCAGCAACATGTGAATCATTAGCATTGCTAGTGGTGGTTATAGTCCAAACTTTAGCTACATTTTTCTCTTTAGCTAGTTTTTCATTTTCTTCTCTATCCCACCTAGCACGCAGTTCAGCCATTAATCTTATATTCTCATTAATTCTAACTTGGATGGCATTTGCTGTAGTAACAATTTTATTTTCAATATCCCTATTAGGCATAACTTTCGATTTCAAAAGATCAACATCGTAGGCAAGACTATCAACCTTAGAAGCAAGAATATCAATTTTATTGAGCTTTTCCTCAACATGATTTGTTAAAGGCGGTTTGTGTACTAATAAATTCTTTAATCATAGCTTCAAGTCCAGGGGTGTATTCCTATTATTGTTGTAAGAATTCCCATAAGAATTAGCATAACCGTTACCATTATTATAAGGATATGGCCTATAGTTATTACTAGAATTGTTCCGATAAGCATTGTTGTTGAAATTATTATTTTTAATGAAGTTTACATCAACATGTTCTTCTTGGGCAACCAATGAAGCTAACGGAACATTATTAGGATCAACATTAGTCCTATCATTCACAAGCATAGACATAATAGCATCAACCTTATCATTCAAGGAAGAGGATTCT